>NW_025765116.1:0-220499 GCF_003918875.1 Haliotis rubra | reverse complement strand
TGCCTGTGGTGTACTTCGTTCAGTTGTGTGTGTGCTCTGTAGGGAGGAGTATTACAGCGTGTATGTGGACCTGCAGGGGAGGCTATTATAAGCGTGTATGTGGCGATGCAGGGAGGTATTCTGGCGTATATGTGGACCCTACAGGGAGGGTATTACGGCATGTATGTGGACCTACAGGAAGGTATTACGGCTGTGTATGTGGACCTACAGAAGTGTATTACGGCATATGTATGTGGACCTGCAGGGAGTGTATTATGGCGTGTATGTGGGCGTGCAAGGGATGTGTATTACGTGCGTGTATATGGACCTACAGGAGGTGATACCCGGCGTGTATATTGAACCTGCAGGGAGGGTATTACCGAAGTGTAAGTGGGCCCTACAGGGAGGAGGGTGTTGCCCGGCGTGTAAGTGGACCCATAGGGAGGTGCATTACTACGTGTATGTGGACCTGCAGGGAGGTTTTTAAGGCATGTATGTGTACCTGCAGGGAGTGTATAACGGCGTGTAAGTGATCCTACAGGGAGGGTATTACGGCATGTATGTGGACATACAGGCAGGGTATTACGGCACGGCATGTATGAGGACCTTCAGGAAGGGTATTAAGGCATGTATGTGGACCTACAGGAAGGATATTACGGCATCTATTGGACCTACAGGGAAGGTATTAAGGCATGTATGTGGACCTTCAGGAAGAGCATTACGGCATGTATCTGGACCTACAGGGAAGGTATTACGGCATGCATGTGGACCTACAGGGAGGGTTTCACAGCGTGTATGTGGACCTACAGGGAGGGTATTGAGGCATGTATGTGGACCCACAGGGAGGGTATTATGGCGTGTATGTCGACGTGCAGGGAGGGTATTACGGCATGTATGTGGACCTACAGGGAGGGTATTACAGGCATGTATGTGGACCTACAGGGAGGGTATTACGGCATGTATGTGGACCTACAGGGAGGGGTACCTACGGCGTGTATGTGGACCTGCAGGGAGGTATTATGGCATGTATGTTGACCTACAGGAGGGTATTACTGGCGTGTATGTGGACCTACAGAGAGGGGAGGTATTACGGCATGTATGTTGACCTACAGGAGGGTATTACTACGTGTATGTGGACCTACAGGGAGGGTATTACTACGTGTATGTGGACCTACAGGGAGGGTATTACGGCATGTATGTGGACCTACAGGGAGGGTATTACGGCATGTATGTGGACCTACAGGGAGGGTATTACTGGCATGTATGTTGACCTACAGGAGGGTATTATGGCATGTATATGTGGACCTACAGGGAGGTATTATGGCATGTATGTGGACCTACAGGGAGGGTATTACGGCGTGTATGTGGACCTACAGGGAGGGTATTACGGCGTGTATGTGGACCTACAGGGAGGGTATTATGGCGTGTATGTGGACCTACAGGGAGGGTATTACGGCATGTATGTGGACCTACAGGGAGGGTATTACGGCATGTATGTGGACCTACAGGGAGGGTGTTACAGGCATGTATGTGGACCTACAGGGAGGCTATTACTGGCATGTATGTGGACCTACAGGGAGGTATTACAGCATGTATGTGGACCTACAGGGAGTGTATTACAGCATGTATGTGGGACCTACAGGGAGGTATTACGGCATGTATGTGGACCTACAGGGAGGGTATTACAGCATGTATGTGGACCTACAGGGAGGAGGTATTACGGCGTGTATGTGGACCTACAGGGAGGGTATTACAGCATGTATGTGGACCTACAGGGAGGAGCATGTGTGGACCTAGGGAGCACATGTATGTATGTGGACCTACAGGAGGGTATTACAGCATGTATGTGGACCTACAGAAAAAGAGGTGTATTAATCACACGGCATGTATGTGGACCTACAGGGGAGGGTATTACAGCGTGTATGTGGACCTACAGGGAGGGTATTACACGGCATGTATGTGGACCTACAGGGAGGGTATTACTAGCATGTATGTGGACCTACAGGGAGGGTATTAAGGCATGTATGTGGACCTACAGGGAGGGTATTACGGCATGTATATGTGGACCTACAGGGGAGGGTATTAAGGCATGTATGTGGACCTACAGGGAGGAGTATCTACATGGCATGTATGTGGACCTACAGGGAGGAGTATTATGCTTATGTTGACCTACAGGGATGTATTGTGCAGTGTATGTGGACCTACAGGGAGGGTATTACTAGCGTGTATGTGGACCTACAGGGAGGGTATTACAGCATGTATGTGGACCTACAGAAAGGGAGGGTGTTACGGCATGTATGTAGACCTACAAGGGAGGGAGTATTACGACAAGATGTATGTGGACCTACAGAGAGAATGTATTACAGCATGTATGTGGACCTACAGGAGGGTATTACAGGCGTGTATGTGGACCTACAGGGAGGGGTATTACGGCATGTATGTGGACCTACAGAGGAGAGGAGTGTTACGCAAGCATTGTATGTGGACCTACAGGGAGGAGTATTACAGCATGTATGTGGACCTACAGTGTATGTGTACGTACAGGAGAATTATTATGGCATGTATCTGTGGACCTGTAGGGAGGGTAATACGGCATCTATGTGGACCACCACAGTTAGGAGGTATTACGAGGCGTGTATGTGGATGTGCAGGGATGAGAGGTATTAAAAGGCATGTATGTGGACCTACAGGGAGGTTTTACTGCATGTATGTGGACCTACAGGGAGGGTTTCACAGCGTGTATGTGGACCTACAAGGAGGAGGATTGAGGCATGTATGTGGACCCACAGGGAGGGAGGTATTATGGCGTGTATGTAGGTATGTGGACCTACAGGGAGGGTATTACTGCGTATTTGTGGACCTACAGGGAGGGAGTGATGCAAGCGTATGTGTCGGCGTGCAGGGAGGAGTATTACAGCATGTATGTAGACCTACAGGGAGAATTGATACGGTATATATGTTGACCTACAGGAGGAGCATTACGGCATGTATGTTGACGTGAATGGAAAGTGATACCTACGTGTATGTGGACCTACAGGAGGAGTGATGCAGAGCGTGTATGTGGACCTACAGTGATGAGTATTCACGGCATGTATGTGGACCTGAAGGGGAAGAGTATTACACGACATATGTGGACCTACAAGGAAGGTTATTATGGCATGTGCTTATGTTGACCTGTAAGGAGGTGTTATGGCATGTATGTGGACCTGCAGGGGAGGTATTATAGCGTGTATGTGGACCTACAGGGAGGAGTATTATAGCGTGTATAATGGACCTACATGGAGGATATTATGGCATGTATGTGGACCTGCAGGGAGGAGTATTATAGCATGTATGTCAACGATGCAGGAGTTATGATACGGCATGTATGTGGACCTACAGGAGGAGTATTGCTACAATATGTGGACCTACAGTGTATGTGTACGTGCAGGGAGGGAGTATAACACAGCATGTATGTGGACCCCTACAGTGTATGTGTCTGCGTGCAGGGAGAGGTATTCACAGGCATTTATGTTGGTGGCGTGTAGGGAGGAGTAATCACGAGCATCTATGTGGACCTAGAGAGAGAGGTAGTATTGCATGTATGTTGATGTGCAGGGATGGTTTTAAAGAGCATGTATGTGGACCTACAGGGAGGGTTTTCACACGGCATGTATGTGGACCTACAGGGAGGGTTTCACAGCGATGTGTGTGGACCTACAGGGAGGGAGTATTGAGGAGGGCATGTATGTGGACCCACAGGGAGAATTAGTATGGCGTGTATACAGGTATGTGGACCTACAGGGAGGGAGGTATTACTACGTATTTGTGGGGCCACCACAGGGAGGTGTCTGCAGCGTGTATGTCGGCGTGCAGGGAGAATGATACGGCATGTATGTGGACCTACAGGGAGGAATTGACCGACATGTATGTTGACCTACAGGGAGGGCATTATTCACGGCATGTATGTTGGCGTGAATGGAAGGTATTACTACACGTGTATGTGGACCTACAGGGAGGGAGTATTACTACGTGTATGTGGACCTACAGTGAGGGTATTCTGACATGCATGTGGACCTGAAAGGAAGGTATTACGGCGTGTATGTGGACTACAAGAAGTTAGTATATGGCATGTATGTTGACCTGTAAGTAGGGTGGTATGGCATGTATGTAGTTTTCACGGGGAGGGTATTATGGCGTGTATGTGGACCTACAGGGGAGGGTATTATGGCGTGTATATTGGACCTACAAGGGAGGATATTATGGCTGGTATGTGGACCTGCAGGGGAGGGTATTATGGCATGTATGTCAACATGCAGGTAGTGTGATACGGCATGTATGTGGAACTACAGGAGGGTGATACGGCATGTATGTGGACCACCATGTGGAGGGTGATGCAGCATGTATGTGGACCTACAGGTAGGCTATTACGGCATGTATGTGGACCTACAGGGAGTGTAATACGGCATATATGTGGACCTACAGGTAGTGTGAATACGGCGTGTATGTGGACGTCAGGGAGGGCGATACGGCATGTATGTGGAGCTACAGGGGAGGGTGATACGGCATGTATGTGGACCTAGAAGGGAGGGAGTGATACGGCATGTATGTGGACCTACAGGTAGGCTATTACGGCATGTATGTGGACCTACAGGGAGTGTATTTCGGCATATATGTCGACCTACAGGGAGTGTATTACGACGTGTATGTGGACGTGCAGGGAGGGTATTACGGCATGTATGTGGACCTACAGGGAGGGTATTACGGCATGTACGTTGACCTACAGGGAGGGCATTACGGCATGTATGTTGACGTGAATGGAAGGTATTACTACGTGTATGTGGACCTACAGGGAGGGTATTACTACGTGTATGTGGACCTACAGTGAGGGTATTACGGCATGTATGTGGACCTGAAGGGAAGGTATTACGGCGTGTATGTGGACCTACAGGAAGGTTATTATGGCATGTATGTTGACCTGTAAGGAGGGTGTTATGGCATGTATGTGGACCTGCAGGGAGGGTATTATGGCGTGTATGTGGACCTACAGGGAGGGTATTATGGCGTGTATGTGGACCTACAGGGAGGATATTATGGCGAGTATGTGGACCTGCAGGGAGGGTATTATGGCATGTATGTCAACATGCAGGTAGTGTATTACGGCATGTATGTGGAACTACAGGGAGGGTATTACAGCATGTATGTGGACCTACATGGAGGGTATTACGGCATGTATGTGGACCTACAGGTAGGCTATTACGGCATGTATGTGGACCTACAGGGAGTGTATTACGGCATATATGTGGACCTACAGGTAGTGTATTACGACGTGTATGTGGACGTCCAGGGAGGGCATTACGGCATGTATGTGGAGCTACAGGGAGGGTATTACGGCATGTATGTGGACCTACAGGGAGGGTATTACGGCATGTATGTGGACCTACAGGTAGGCTATTACGGCATGTATGTGGACCTACAGGGAGTGTATTTCGGCATATATGTCGACCTACAGGGAGTGTATTACGAAGCGTGTATGTGGGACGATGCAGGGAGGAATTATTCACAGGCATGTATGTGGACCTACAGGAAGAGTATTACAAGCGTGAATGTGGACCTACAGGGGAGGAGTGATCACGGCATGTATGTGGACCTACAGGGGAGGGTATTACGGCATGTATGTGGAACTACAGGGAGGGTATTACGGCATGTATGTGGACCTACAGGGAGGGTATTACGGCATGTATGTGGACCTACAGGGATGGTTTTACGGCCTGTAAGTGGACCTACAGGGAGGGTATTACGGCATGTATGTGGACCTTCCAGGGAGAATGGCTAGGCATATATGTGGACCTACAGGAGAAAGGTATTACAGCGTGTATGTGGACCTACAGGGGAGGAGGCATTACGATGATGTGTATGTAGGTATGTGGACCTAAGGGAGGAGTATTACTGCATGTATGTGGACATACAGGGGAGGGTAATACGGCATGTATGTGGACCTACAGGGGAGGAGTATGCAGGCATGTATGTGGACCTACAGGGAGGGTATTAGAGCATGCATGTGGACCTACAGGAGGAAGGTATTACAGCGTGTATGTGGACCTACAGGGAGGGCATTACGATGTGTATGTAGGTATGTGGACCTAAAGGGAGGGTATTACGGCATGTATGTGGACATACAGGGAGGGTATTAAGACATGTATGTGGACCTACACGGAGGGTATTATGGCATGTATGTAGGTATGTGGACCTACAGGGAGGGTAATAAGGCATGTATGTGGACGTACAGGGAGGGTATTGAGGCATGTATGTGGACCTACAGGGAGGGTAATATGGAGTGTATGTGGGTATGTGGACCTACAGGGAGGGTATTACGGCGTGTATTTGGACCTACAGTGAGGGTATTACGGCAAGTATGTGGACCTCTGGGGAGGAGTTTTACAAGCGTGTATGTGGACCTACAGGGGAGGAGGTATTACAGCGTGTATGTCGACGTGCAGGGAGGGTGTTACGGAGTGTATGTGGACTTACAGGGATGGTATTACTATGTGTATGTGGACCTACAGTAAGGGTATTACTCGATGTGGACCTACAGTTAGGGTATTAAGGCATGTATCTAGACCTGCAGGGAGGGTATTATGGCGTGTATGTGGACCTACACGGAGGGTATTACGACATGTATGTTGACGTGCAGGGAGGATATTACTGCGTCTATGTCGACCTACAGGGAGGGTATTGGTACGTGTATGTGGTCCTACAAGGAGGGTATTACTACGTGTATGTAGACCTACAGGGAGGGTATTACGGCATGTATGTGGACCTACGGGGAGGGTATTACTACGTGTAAGTGGACCTACAGGGAGGGTATTACTACGTGTATGTGGACCTACAGGGAGTGTATTACGGCATATATGTGGACCTACAGGTAGTGTATTACGACGGTGTATGTGGACGTCCAGGGAGGGCATTACGGCATGTATGTGGAGCTACAGGGAGGGTATTACGGCATGTATGTGGACCTACAGGGGAGAAGTATTACAGCATGTATGTGGACCTACAGGTAGGCTATTACACGACATGTATGTGGACCTACAGGGAGTGTATTTCCGGCATATATAATGAGCCTACAGGGAGTGTATTACGTGTATGTATGAGCTGCGTGCAGGGAGGAGTGATACGGCATGTATGTGGACCTACAGGGAAGGTATTACAAGCGTGAATGTGGACCTACAGGAGGGTATGATACAGCATGTATGTGGACCTACAGGGAGGAGTGATACTGAGCATGTATGTGGAACTACAGGGAGGAGTATTACGGCATGTATGTGGACCTACAGGGAGGGTATTACGGCATGTATGTGGACCTACAGGGATGGTTCACAGCCTGACTGTAAGTGGACCTACAGGGAGGAGGAGTATTACGGCATGTATGTGGACCTTCAGGGGAGGGTATTTAGGCATATATGTGGACCTACAGGGAAGGTATTACAAGCGTGTATGTGGACCTACAGGAGGGAGCATTACGATGTGTATGTAGGTATGTGGACCTAA
The DNA here is from genome assembly GCF_003918875.1 of Haliotis rubra. Taxonomy (NCBI): domain Eukaryota; kingdom Metazoa; phylum Mollusca; class Gastropoda; order Lepetellida; family Haliotidae; genus Haliotis; species Haliotis rubra. The sequence goes on along the minus strand of NW_025765116.1, from coordinate 212,990 downwards.
AAAGGGAGGAGTATTACAGCATGTATGTGGACATACAGGGAGGAGTAAATACGGCATGTATGTGGACCTACAGAAAGAGGGAGAATACGATACGGCATGTATGTGGACCTACAGGAGGGTAATGCGAGCATGCATGTGGACCTACAGGAAAGGTATTACAAGCGTGTATGTGGACCTACAAGGGAGGCATTACGATGTGTATGTAGGTATGTGGACCTACAGGGGAGGAGGTAATAAGAGCATGTATGTGGGCGTTACAGGGGAGGAGTATTGAGAGCATGTATGTGGACCTACAGGGAGGAGTAATATAGAGTGTATGTGGGTATGTGGACCTACAGGAGGAGTATTACAGCAGTGTATTTGGACCTACAGTGAGGTATTACGGCAAGTATGTGGACCTCTGAGGAGGAGGTTTTACAGCGTGTATGTGGACCTACAGGGAGGTGTGCAGCGTGTATGTCGGCGATGCAGGGAGGTGTTACACAGTGTATGTGGACTTACAGGGATGGTATTACTATGTGTATGTGGACCTACAGTAAGGGTATTACTCGATGTGGACCTACAGTTAGGGTATTAAGGCATGTATCTAGACCTGCAGGGAGGGTATTATGGCGTGTATGTGGACCTACACGGAGGGTATTACGACATGTATGTTGACGTGCAGGGAGGATATTACTGCGTCTATGTCGACCTACAGGGAGGGTATTGGTACGTGTATGTGGTCCTACAAGGAGGGTATTACTACGTGTATGTAGACCTACAGGGAGGGTATTACGGCATGTATGTGGACCTGCGGGGAGGGTATTACTACGTGTAAGTGGACCTACAGGGAGGGTATTACTACGTGTATGTGGACCTACAGGGAGGTATTCTTGGCGTATATGTGGACCTACAGGGGAGGAGTATTATGGCGTGTATGTAGGTGCTGGACCTACAGAGAGGGTATTACTACTTGTATGTGGACCTACAGGGAGGGAGGTATTGCAGTGTATGTGGACCTACAGGGAGGAGAGTGATGCAGTCTATGTGGACCTACAGGGAGGGTATTACTACGTGTATGTGGACATTACAGGGGCAGTATTACTCACGTGTATGGGGACCTACAGGGAGAGGGTATTCTGACATGTATGTGGACCTACAGTTAGGGTGATACGGCATGTATGTGGACCTACAGGGATGGTATTACTACGTCTATGTGGACCTACAGGGATGGTATTACTACGTGTATGTGGACCTACAGGGAGGGTATTATGGCGTATATGTGGACCTGCAGGGAGGGTATTATGGCGTGTATGTGGTCCTACAGGGAGGGTATTACGGCATGTATGTGGACCTGTAGGGAGGGTATTACAGCGTGTATGTGGACCTGCAGGGAGGCTATTATGGCGTGTATGTCGACGTGCAGGGAGGGTATTACGGAGTATATGTGGACCTACAGGGAGGGTGTTACGGCATGTATGTGGACCTACAGGGAGGGTATTACGGCATGTATGTGGACCTACAGGGAGTGTATTACGGCATGTATGTGGACCTGCAGGGAGTGTATTATGGCGTGTATGTGGACGTGCAGGGATGGTATTACGTCGTGTATATGGACCTACAGGGAGGGTATTACGGCGTGTATGTGGACCTGCAGGGAGGGTATTACGGCATGTAAGTGGACCTACAGGGAGGGTATTAAGGCATGTATGTGGACCTACAGGGAGGGTATTACGGCATGTATGTGGAGCTGTAGGGAGGGTATTACAGCGTGTATGTGGACCTACAGGGAAGGTATTACGGCGTGTAAGTGGACCCATAGGGAGGGTATTACTACGTGTATGTGGACCTGCAGGGAGGTTTTTAAGGCATGTATGTGGACCTACAGGGAGGGTATTACGGCATGTATGTGGAGCTGTAGGGAGGGTATTAAGGCATGTATGTGGACGTACAGGGAGGGTATTATTGCGTGTAAGTGAACCTAAAATTAGGGTCTTATTACGTGTATGTGTACCTACAGGGAAGGTATTATGGCGTGTAAGTGGACCTACAGGGAGGGTATTACTACGTGTATGTGGACCTATAGGTAGGGTATTACTACGTGTATGTGGACCTGCAGGGAGGGTATTAAGGCATGTATGTGGACGTACAGGGAGGGTGTTACTGCGTAGTTGTGGACCTACAGGGAGGGTATTACGGCGTGTATGTCGACGTGCAGGGAGGTCATTACGGCATGTATGTGGACCTACAGGGAGGGTATTACGGCATGTGTGTTGACCTACAGGGAGGGCATTACGGCGTGTATGTCGACGTGCAGGGAAGGTATTACGGCGTGTATGTCGACGTGCAGGGAGGGTATTACGGCATGTATGTTGACCTACAGGGAGGGCATTACAGCATGTATGTTGACCTACAGGGAGGGCATTACCGCATGTATGTTGACGTGAATGGAAGGTATTACTACGTGTATGTGGACCTACAGGGAGTTTATTACTACGTGTATGTGGACCTACAGTGAGGGTATTACGGCATTTATGTGGACCTGAAGGGAAGGTATTACGGCATATATGTGGACCTACAGGAAGGGTATTAGTGCATGTATGTGGACCTGTAAGGAGGGTATTATGGCATCTATGTGGACCTGCAGGGAGGGTATTATGGCATGTATGTGGACCTACAGGGAGGGTATTATGGCGTGTATGTGGACCTACAGGGAGGATATTATGGCGACTATGTGGACCTGCAGGGAGGGTATTATGGCGTGTATGTCAACAGGCAGGGAGCGTATTACGGCATGTATGTGGACCTGCAGGGAGGGTATTACGGCATGTATGTGGACCTACAGGTAGGGTATTACGCCATGTATGTGGACCTACAGGTAGGTTATTACGGCATGTATGTGGACCTACAGGGAGTGTATTACGGCATATATGTGGACCTACATAGAGTGTATTACGACGTGTATGTGGACGCGCAGGGAGGGCATTACGGCATGTATGTGGACATACAGGGAGGGTATTACGGCATGTATGTGGAACTACAGGGAAGGTATTACAGCGTGTATGTGGACCTACAGGCAGGGTATTACGGCATGTATGGGGACCTACAGGGAGGGTATTACGGCATGTATGTGGACCTACAGGGAGGGTATTACGGCATGTATGTGGACCTACAGGGAGGGTATTACGGCATGCATGTGGACCTACAGGGAAGGTATTACAGCGTGTATGTGGACCTACAGGGAGGGCATTACGATGTGTATGTAGGTATGTGGACCTACAGGGAGGGTATTACGGCATGTATGTGGACATACAGGGAGGGTATTAAGACATGTATGTTGACCTACACGGAGGGTATTATGGCGTGTATGTAGGTATGTGGACCTACATTGAGGGTAATAAGGCATGTATGTGGACGTACATGGAGGGTATTGAGGCATGTATGTGGACCTACAGGGAGGGTAATATGGAGTGTATGTGGGTATGTGGACCTACAGGGAGGGTATTACGGCGTGTATTTGGACCTACAGTGAGGGTATTACGGCAAGTATGTGGACCTACGGGGAGGGTTTTAAAGCGTGTATGTGGACCTACAGGGAGGGTATTACGGCATGTATGTCGACGTGCAGGGAGGGTATTACGGCATGTATGTGGACCTACAGGAAGGGTATTACGGCATGTATGTGGACCTACAGGGAGGGTTTTACAGCGTGTATGTGGACCTACAGGGAGGGTATTGCTACCTGTATGTGGACCTAACAGTGTATGTGTACGTGCAGGGAGGGTATTACGGCATGTATGTGGACCTACAGTGTATGTGTACGTGCAGGGAGGGTATTACGGCATGTATGTTGACGTGTAGGGAGGGTATTACGGCATCTATGTGGACCTACAGAGAGGGTATTATTGCATGTATGTTTATGTTCTAAGGGATGGTATTAAGGCATGTATGTGGACCTACAGGGAGGGTTTTACGGCATGTATGTGGACCTACAGGGAGGGTTTCACAGTGTGTATGTGGACCTACAGGAGGGTATTGAGGCATGTATGTGGACCCACAGGGAGGGTATTATGGCGTGTATGTAGGTATGTGGACCTACAGGGAGGGTATTACTGCGTATTTGTGGACCTACAGGGAGGGTATTACGGCGTGTATGTCGACGTGCAGGGAGGGTATTACGGCATGTATGTGGACCTACAGGGAGGGTATTACGGCATGTATGTTGACCTACAGGGAGGGCATTACGGCATGTATGTTGACGTGAATGGAAGGTATTACTACGTGTATGTGGACCTACAGGGAGGGTATTACTACGTGTATGTGGACCTACAGTGAGGGTATTACGGCATGTATGTGGACCTGAAGGGAAGGTATTACGGCATGTATGTAGACCTACAGGAAGGTTATTATGGCATGTATGTTGACCTGTAAGGAGGGTGTTATGGCATGTATGTGGACCTGCAGGGCGGGTATTATGGCGTGTATGTGGACCTACAGGGAGGGTATTATGGCGTGTATGTGGACCTACAGGGAGGATATTATGGCGTGTGTGTGGACCTGCAGGGAAGGTATTATGGTGTGTATGTCAACGTGCAGGGAGTGTATTACGGCATGTATGTGGACCTACAGGGAGGGTATTGCTACTTGTATGTGGACCTACAGTGTATGTGTACGTGCAGGGAGGGTATTACGGCATGTATGTGGACCTACAGTGTATGTGTACGTGCAGGGAGGGTATTACGGTATGTATGTTGACGTGTAGGGAGGGTATTACGGCATCTATGTGGACCTACAGAGAGGGTAGTATTGCATGTATGTTGATGTGCAGGGATGGTTTTAAGGCATGTATGTGGACCTACAGGGAGGGTTTTACGACATGTATGTGGACCTACAGGGAGGGTTTCACAGCGTGTATGTGGACCTACAGGGAGGGTATTGAGGCATGTATGTGGACCTGCAGGGAGGGTATTATGGCGTGTATGTGGACCTACAGGGAGGGTATTATGGCGTGTATGTGGACCTACAGGGAGGATATTATGGCGAGTATGTGGACCTGCAGGGAGGGTATTATGGCGTGTATGTCAACGTGCAGGGAGTGTATTACGGCATGTATGTGGACCTACAGGGAGGGTATTACGGCATGTATGTGGACCTACAGGTAGGCTATTACGGCATGTATGTGGACCTACAGGGAGTGTATTACGGCATATATGTGGACCTACAGGTAGTCTATTACGACGTGTATGTGGACGTGCAGGGAGGGCATTACGGCATGTATGTGGACCTACAGGGAGGGTATTACGGCATGTATGTGGACCTACAGGGAGGGTATTACGGCATGTATGTGGACCTACAGGTAGGCTATTACGGCATGTATGTGGACCTACAGGGAGTGTATTTCGGCATATATGTGGACCTACAGGGAGTGTATTACGACGTGTATGTGGACGTGCAGGGAGGGTATTACGGCATGTATGTGGACCTACAGGGAAGGTATTACAGCGTGTATGTGGACCTACAGGGAGGGTATTACGGCATGTATATGGACCTACATTGAGGGTATTACGGCATGTATGTGGAACTACAGGGAGGGTATTACGGCATGTATGTGGACCTACAGGGAGGGTATTACGGCATGTATGTGGACCTACAGGGAGGGTTTACGGCATGTATGTGGACCTACAGGGAGGGTATTACGGCATGTATGTGGACCTTCAGGGAGGGTATTTCGGCATGTATGTGGACCTACAGGGAAGGTATTACAGCGTGTATGTCGACCTACAGGGAGGGCATTACGATGTGTATGTAGGTATGTGGACCTAAAGGGAGGGTATTACGGCATGTATGTGGACCTACAGGGAGGGTATTAAGGCATGTATGACGACGTACAGGGAGGGTATTGAGGCATGTATGTGGACCTACAGGGAGGGTAATATGGAGTGTATGTTGGTGTGTGGACCTACAGGGAGGGTATTACGGCGTGTATTTGGACCTACAGTGAGGGTATTACGGCAAGTATGAGGACCTACGGGGAGGGTTTTACAGCGTGTATGTGGACCTACAGGGAGGGTATTACGGCGTGTATGTCGACGTGCAGGGAGGGTATTACGGCATGTATGTGGACCTACAGGAAGGGTATTACGGCATGTATGTTGACCTACAGGGAGGGTATTATGGCATGTATGTTGACGTGCATGGAGGGTATTACTACGTGTATGTGGACCTACAGGGACGGTATTGCGGCATGTATGTGGACCTACAGGTAGGGTATTACGGAGTGTATGTGGACTTACAGGGATGGTATTACTATGTGTATGTGGACCTACAGTAAGGGTATTACTCGATGTGGACCTACAGTTAGGGTATTAAGGCATGTATCTAGACCTGCAGGGAGGGTATTATGGCGTGTATGTGGACCTACACGGAGGGTATTACGACATGTATGTTGACGTGCAGGGAGGATATTACTGCGTCTATGTGGACCTACAGGGAGGGTATTGGTACGTGTATGTGGTCCTACAAGGAGGGTATTACTACGTGTATGTGGACCTACAGGGAGGGTATTACGGCGTGTATTTGGACCTACGGGGAGGGTATTACGGCAAGTATGTGGACCTACGGGGAGGGTTTTACAGCGTGTATGTGGACCTACAGGGAGGGTATTACGGCGTGTATGTCGACGTGCAGGGAGGGTATTACGGCATGTATGTGGACCTACAGAAAGGGTATTACGGCATATATGTTGACCTACAGGGAGGGTATTACGGCATGTATGTTGACGTGCATGGAGGGTATTACTACGTGTATGTGGACCTACAGGGACGGTATTGCGGCATGTATGTGGACCTACAGGTAGGGTATTATGGCATGTATGACGACGTACAGGGAGGGTATTGAGGCATGTATGTGGACCTACACGGAGGGTAATATGGAGTGTATGTTGGTATGTGGACCTACAGTGAGGGTATTACGGCGTGTATTTGGACCTACAGTGAGGGTATTACGGCAAGTATGTGGACCTACGGGGAGGGTTTTACAGCGTGTATGTGGACCTACAGGGAGGGTATTACGGCGTGTATGTCGACGTGCAGGGAGGGTATTACGGCATGTATGTGGACCTACAGGAAGGGTATTACGGCATGTATGTTGACCTACAGGGAGGAATGATACGGCATGTATGTTGGACGTGCATGGAGGGTATTACTACGTGTATGTGGACCTACAGGGACGGTATTGCGGCATGTATGTGGACCTACAGGTAGGGTATTACGGAGTGTATGTGGACTTACAGGGATGGTATTACTATGTGTATGTGGACCTACAGTAAGGGTATTACTCGATGTGGACCTACAGTTAGGGTATTAAGGCATGTATCTAGACCTGCAGGGAGGGTATTATGGCGTGTATGTGGACCTACACGGAGGGTATTACGACATGTATGTTGACGTGCAGGGAGGATATTACTGCGTCTATGTGGACCTACAGGGAGGGTATTGGTACGTGTATGTGGACCTACAGGTAGGGTATTACTACGTGTATGTGTACCTACAGGGAAGTTATTATGGCGTGTAAGTGGACCTACAGGGAGGGTATTACTACGTCTATGTGGACCTACAGGGAGGGTATTAAGGCATGTATGTGGACCTACAGGGAATGTATTACGCCGTGTAAGTGGACCTACAGGGAGGGTATTACGGCATGTATGTGGACCTAGAGGGAGGGTTTTACGTGTATGTGGACGTACAGGGAGGGTATTACTACGTGTGTGTAGACCTACAGGGAGGGTATTACGGCATGTATGTGGATCACAGGGAGGGTATTATAGCATGTATGTGGACCTACAGGGAGGGTACTATGGCGTCTATGTGGACCTGCAGGGAGGGTATTACGACGTGTATGTGAACCTGCAGGGTGGCTATTATTGCGTGTATCTGGACGTGCAGGGAGGGTATTACGGCATGTATGTGGACCTACAGGGAGGGTGTTACGGCATATATGTGGACCTAAAGTTAGGGTATTACTGCATGTATGTGGACCTACAGGGAGGGTATTACGGCATGTATGTGGACCTACTAGGGAGTGTATTACGGCATGTATGTGGACCTGCAGGGAGTGTATTACGGCGTGTATGTGGACGTGCAGGGATGGTATTACGTCGTGTATGTGGACCTACAGGGAGGGTATTACGGTGTGTATGTGGACCTGCAGGGAGGGTATTACGGCGTGTAAGTGGACCTACAGGGAGGGTATTACGGCATGTATGTGGACCTACAGGGAGGGTATTATGGCGTGTCTGTAGGTATATGGACCTACAGGGAGGGTTTTACGGCATGTATGTGTACCTGCAGGGAGGGTATTGCGGCATGTATGTTGACGTGTTGGGAGGGTTTTACGGCGTGTAAGTGGACCTACAGGGAGGGTATTACGGCATGTATGTGGACCTACAGGGAGGGTATTACGGCATGTATGTTGACCTACAGGCAGGGTATTATGGCATGTATGTGTACCTGCAGGGAGGGTATTACAGCGTGTAAGTGGACCTACGGGGAGGGTATTACTACATGTATGTGGACCTACAGGGAGGGTATTAAGGCATGTATGTGGACGTACAGGGAAGGTATTATTGCGTGTAAGTGGACCTACTAGGAGGGTATTATTACGTGTATGTGTACCTACAGGGAAGTTATTATGGCGTGTAAGTGGACCTACAGGGAGGATATTACTACGTGTATGTGGACCTACAGGGAGGGTATTACTACGTGTATGTGGACCTACAGGGAGGGTATTAAGGCATGTATGTGGACCTACAGGGAATGTATTACGCCGTGTAAGTGGACCTACAGGAGGGTATTACGGCTTGTATGTGGACCTACAGGGAAGGTATTACGTGTATGTGGATGTACAGGGAGGGTATTACTAGGTGTATGTGGACCTACAGGGAGGGTATTACGGCATGTATGTGGACCTACAGGGAGTGTATTACGTGCCATGTATGTGGACCTACAGGGAGTATTACTAAGTATTACGATTACTGCGTGTAAGTGAACCTACAGGGAGGGTATTACTACGTGTATGTGGACATACAGGGAGGGTATTACGGCGTGTATGTTGACGTTCAGGGAGGGTATTACTACGTGTATGTGGAACCTACAGGAGGGTATTATGGCATGTATGTGGACCTACAGGGAGGGTATTATGGCATGTATGTGGACCTACAGGGAGGGTATTATGGCGTGTATGTGGACCTACAGGGTGGCTATTACGGCATGTATGTGGACCTACAGGGAGGGTATTACGGCATGTATGTGGACCTACAGGGAGGGTGTTACGGCATGTATGTGGACCTACAGGGAGGGTATTACGGCATGTATGTGGACCTACAGGGAGGGTATTACGGCATGTATGTGGACCTACAGGGAGTATATTACAGCATTTATGTGGACATGCAGGGATGGTATTATGGCGTGTATGCGGACCTACAGGGAGGGTATTACGGTGTGTATGTGGACCTACAGGGAGGGTATTACGGCGTGTATGTGGACCTACAGGGAGGGTATTACTACATGTATGTTGACCTACAGGGAGGGTATTACTACGTGTATGTGGACCTACAGGGAGGGTATTAAGGCATGTATGTGGACCTACAGGGAGGGTATTACGACGTGTATGTGGACCTACAGGGAGGGTATTATGGCATGTATGTGGACCTACAGGGAGGTATTACGCGTGTATGTGGACCTACAGGGAGGGTATTTATGACATGTATGTGGACCTACAGGGAGGGTATTACTTGTGTATGTGGACCTACAGGGAGGGTATTACAGTGTATGTGGACCTACAGGGAGGGTATTACTACGTGTATGTGGACCTACAGGGAGGGTATTACGGCATGTATGTGGACCTACAGGAGGAGGGGTATTACATACGTGTATGTGGACCTACAGGGAGGGTATTACGGCATGTATGTGGACCTACAGGGGAGGTATTACGCTGTATGTGGATATGTGGACCTACAGGGAGGGTATTACGGCATGTATGTGGACCTACAGGAGGGTATTACGGCATGTATGTGGACCTACAGGAGGGTATTACGGCATGTATGTGGACCTACAGGGAGGGTATTACGGCATGTATGTGGACCTACAGGGAGGGTATTACGGCATATGTATGTGGACCTACAGGGGAGGGTATTACTACATATGTATGGCGGACCTACAGGGAGGGTATTACGGCGTGTATGTGGACCTACAGGGAGGGTATTACGGCATGTATGTGGACCTACAGGGAGGGTATTACGGCATGTATGTGGACCTACAGGGAGGGTATTACGACGTGTATGTGGACCTACAGGGAGGGTATTACGGCATGTATGTGGACCTACAGGGAGGGTATTATTACAGCATGTATGTGGACCTACAGGGGAGGGTATTACGGGCGTGTATGTGTGGACCTACAGGGAGGGTATTACGGCATGTATGTGGACCTACAGGGAGGGTATTAAGGCATGTATGTGGACCTACAGGGAGGGTATTACGGCATGTATGTGGACCTACAGGGAGGGTATTACGGCGTGTATGTGGACCTACAGGGAGGGTATTACTACGTGTATGTGGACCTACAGGGAGGGTATTATGGCATGTATGTGGACCTACAGGGAGGGTATTACGGCATGTATGTGGACCTACAGGGAGGGTATTACGGCGTGTATGTGGACCTACAGGGAGGGTATTATGGCATGTATGTGGACCTACAGGAGGGAGGGTATTACGGCATGTATGTGGACCTACAGGAGGGTATTACGGCATGTATGTGGACCTACAGGAGGGTATTACGGCATGTATGTGGACCTACAGGAGGGTATTACGGCATGTATGTGGACCTACAGGAGGGTATTACGGCATGTATGTGGACCTACAGGGATGGTATTATAAGTGTATGTGGACCTACAGGGAGGGTATTACGGTGTGTATGTGGACCTACAGGGAGGGTATTACGGCATGTATGTGGACCTACAGGGAGGGTATTACGGCATGTATGTGGACCTACAGGGAGGGTATTACTACATGTATGTGGACCTACAGGGAGGGTATTAAGGCATGTATGTGGACCTACAGGGAGGGTATTACGGCATGTATGTGGACCTACAGGGAGGGTATTACGGCGTGTATGTGGACCTACAGGGAGGGTATTACGGCATGCATGTCTGGACCTACAGGAGGGTATTATTACGGCGTGTATGTGGACCTACAGGGAGGGTATTACGGCATGTATGTGGACCTACAGGGAGGGTATTACGGGCGTGTATGTGGACTACACACAGGAGGGTATTACGGCATGTATGTGGACCTACAGGAGGGTATTACGGCATGTATGTGGACCTACAGGGAGGGTATTACGGCATGTATGTGGACCTACAGGGAGGGTATTACGGCATGTATGTGGACCTACAGGGAGGGTATTACTGCATGTATGTGGACCTACAGGGAGGGTATTACGGCATGTATGTGGACCTACAGGGAGGGTATTACGGCGTGTATGTGGACCTACAGGGAGGGTATTACGGCATGTATGTGGACCTACAGGGAGGGTATTACGGCATGTATGTGGACCTACAGGGAGGGTATTACGGCGTGTATGTGGACCTACAGGGAGGGTATTACTACGTGTATGTGGACATACAGGGAGGGTATTACGGCGTGTATGTTGACGTTCAGGGAGGGTATTACTACGTGTATGTGGACCTACAGGGAGGGTATTACTGCGTGTATGTGGACCTACAGGGAGGGTATTAAGGCATGTATGTGGACCTACAGGTAATGTATTACGGCATGTAAGTGGACCTACAGGAAGGGTATTACGGCGTGTAAGTGGACCTACAGGAAGGGTATTACTACGTGTATGTGAACCTACAGGGAGGGTATTATGGCATGTATGTGGACCTACAGGGAGGGTATTATGGCATGTATGTGGACCTACAGGGAGGGTATTATGGCGTGTATGTGGACCTGCAGGGTGGCTATTATGGCATGTATGTGGACCTGCAGGGAGGGTATTACGGCATGTATGTGGACCTACAGGGAGGGTGTTACGGCATGTGTGGACCTACAGTTAGGGTATTACGGCATGTATGTGGACCTACAGGGAGTATATTACAGCATTTATGTGGACCTGCAGGGAGTGTATTACGGCGTGTATGTGGACGTGCAGGGATGGTATTACGTCATGTATGTGGACCTACAGGAAGGGTATTACGGTGTGTATGTGGACCTGCAGGGAGGGTATTACGGCATGTATGTGGACGTACAGGGAGGGTATTATTGCGTTTAAGTGGACCTACTGGGAGGGTATTATTACGTGTATGTGTACCTACAGGGACGTTATTATGGCGTGTAAGTGGACCTACAGGGAGGGTATTACTAAGTGTATGTGGACCTACAGGGAGGGTATTACTACGTGTATGTGGACCTACAGGGAGGGTATTAAGGCATGTATGTGGACCTACAGGGAATGTATTCAGCGTGTAAGTGGACCTACAGGGAGGGGTATTACAGCATGTATGTGGACCTACAGGGAGGTGTTACTATGTGTATGTGGACCTACAGGGAGGGTATTACTGCGTGTATGTGGACCTACAGGGAGGGTATTACTACATGTATGTGGACCTACAGGGAGTGTATTACGCCATGTATGTGGACCTACAGGGAGGGTATTACAGCGTGTAAGTTGACCTACAGGGAGTGTATTACGCCATGTATGTGGACCTACAGAGAGGGTATTACTACGTGTATGTGGACCTACAGGCAGGGTATTATGACATGTAAGTGGACCTACGGGGAGGGTATTACGTGTATGTGGACGTACATGGAGGGTATTACGGCGTGTATGTGGACCTACTGGGAGGGTATTACTCCATGTCTGTAGGTATGTGGACCTACAGGTAGGGTATTAAAGCGTGTAAGTGGACCTACAGGGAGTGTATTACTACGTGTATGGGGACGTACAGGTAGGGTATTACTACGTGTATGTGGACCTACAGTGAGGGTATTACGGCATGTATATGGACCTGCAGGGAGGGTATTACGGCGTGTATGTTGACGTTCAGGGATGGTATTACGGGCAGTGTGTGTGGACCTAAAAGGAGGGTATTACTACTTGTATGTATGTGTACCTACAGGGAGGTATTAAAGGCATGTATGTGGACCTACAGGGAATGTATTACAGCGTGTAAGTGGACCTACAGGGAGGGTATTACTGGCGTGTAAGTGGACCTACAGGGAGGGTATTACTACGTGTATGTGGACCTACAGGGAGGGTATTATGGCATGTATGTGGACCTACAGGGAGGGTATTATGGCGTGTATGTGGACCTGCAGGGAGGGTATTACAGGCGTGTATGTGAACCTGCAGGCTGGCTATTATAGGCGTGTATGTGGACGTGCAGAGAGGAGGGTATTACAGCATGTATGTGGACCTACAGGGAGGGTGTTACTGGCATGTATGTGGACCTACAAGTTAGGGTATTACGGCATGTATGTGGACCTACAGGAGGTATTACGGCATGTATGTGGACCTACAAGGAGGGTATTACGGCATGTATGTGGACCTGCAGGGAGGAGGTAATACAGTGTATGTGGACCTACAGGGAGGGTATTATGACGTGTATGGGGACATACAGGGAGGGTATTGCGGCGTGTATGTTGACGTTCAGGGATGGTATTAATAAGTGTATGTGGACCTACAGGAGTGTATTACGGCAGTGTATGTGGACCTACAGGGAGGGTATTAAGGCATGTATGTGGATCTACAGGAATGTATTACAGCATGTATGTGGACCTACAGGGAGGAGTATTACGGTGTGTATGTGGACCTACAGGGGAGGGTATTACTACGTGTATATGGACCTACAGGGAGGAGTATTATGGCATGTATGTGGACCTACAGGAGGGTATTATAGCATGTATGTGGACCTACAGGAGGGAGGTACACGTGTATGTATGTGGACCTACAGGGAGGGTATTACTACGTGTATGTGGACCTACAGGGAGGGTATTACGGCATGTATGTGGACCTACAGGGAGTGTATTACGCCATGTATGTGGACCTACAGGGAGGGTATTACAGCGTGTAAGTTGACCTACAGGGAGTGTATTACGCCATGTATGTGGACCTACAGAGAGGGTATTACTACGTGTATGTGGACCTACAGGCAGGGTATTATGACATGTAAGTGGACCTACGGGGAGGGTATTACGTGTATGTGGACGTACATGGAGGGTATTACGGCGTGTATGTGGACCTACTGGGAGGGTATTACTCCATGTCTGTAGGTATGTGGACCTACAGGTAGGGTATTAAAGCGTGTAAGTGGACCTACAGGGAGTGTATTACTACGTGTATGGGGACGTACAGGTAGGGTATTACTACGTGTATGTGGACCTACAGTGAGGGTATTACGGCATGTATGTGGACCTACAGGGAGGGTATTACGGCGTGTATGTTGACGTTCAGGGATGGTATTACTACGTGTGTGTGGACCTAAAGTTAGGGTATTACTACTTGTATGTGTACCTACAGGGAGGGTATTAAGGCATGTATGTGGACCTACAGGGAATGTATTACGGAGTGTAAGTGGACCTACAGGGAGGGTATTACGGCGTGTAAGTGGACCTACAGGGAGGGTATTACTACGTGTATGTGGACCTACAGGGAGGGTATTATGGCATGTATGTGGACCTACAGGGAGGGTATTATGGCGTGTATGTGGACCTGCAGGGAGGGTATTATGGCGTGTATGTGAACCTGCAGGCTGGCTATTATGGCGTGTATGTCGACGTGCAGAGAGGGTATTACGGCATGTATGTGGACCTACAGGGAGGGTGTTACGGCATGTATGTGGACCTACAGTTAGGGTATTACGGCATGTATGTGGACCTACAGGGAGGGTATTACGGCATGTATGTGGACCTACAAGGAATGTATTACGGCATGTATGTGGACCTGCAGGGAGGGTATTACGGCGTGTATGTGGACCTACAGGGAGGGTATTATGACGTGTATGGGGACATACAGGGAGGGTATTGCGGCGTGTATGTTGACGTTCAGGGATGGTATTAATAAGTATATGTGAACCTAAAGTTAGTGTATTACGGCGTGTATGTGGACCTACAGGGAGGGTATTAAGGCATGTATGTGGATCTACAGGGAATGTATTACGGCGTGTAAGTGGACCTACAGGGAGGGTATTACGGTGTGTAAGTGGACCTACAGGGAAGGTATTACTACGTGTATATGGACCTACAGGGAGAGTATTATGGCATGTATGTGGACCTACAGGGAGGGTATTATGGCATGTATGTGGACCTAGAGGGAGGGTATTACGTGTATGTGGACGTACAGGGAGGGTATTACTACGTGTATGTGGACCTACAGGGAGGGTATTACGCCATGTATGTGGACCTACAGGGAGTGTATTACGCCATGTATGTGGACCTACAGGGAGGGTATTACAGCGTGTAAGTTGACCTACAGGGAGTGTATTACGCCATGTATGTGGACCTACAGAGAGGGTATTACTACGTGTATGTGGACCTACAGGCAGGGTATTATGACATGTAAGTGGACCTACGGGGAGGGTATTACGTGTATGTGGACGTACATGGAGGGTATTACGGCGTGTATGTGGACCTACTGGGAGGGTATTACTCCATGTCTGTAGGTATGTGGACCTACAGGTAGGGTATTAAAGCGTGTAAGTGGACCTACAGGGAGTGTATTACTACGTGTATGGGGACGTACAGGTAGGGTATTACTACGTGTATGTGGACCTACAGTGAGGGTATTACGGCATGTATATGGACCTGCAGGGAGGGTATTACGGCGTGTATGTTGACGTTCAGGGATGGTATTACTACGTGTGTGTGGACCTAAAGTTAGGGTATTACTACTTGTATGTGTACCTACAGGGAGGGTATTAAGGCATGTATGTGGACCTACAGGGAATGTATTACGGAGTGTAAGTGGACCTACAGGGAGGGTATTACGGCGTGTAAGTGGACCTACAGGGAGGGTATTACTACGTGTATGTGGACCTACAGGGAGGGTATTATGGCATGTATGTGGACCTACAGGGAGGGTATTATGGCCTGTATGTGGACCTACAGGGAGGGTATTATGGCGTGTATGTGAACCTGCAGGCTGGCTATTATGGCGTGTATGTCGACGTGCAGAGAGGGTATTACGGCATGTATGTGGACCTACAGGGAGGGTGTTACGGCATGTATGTGGACCTAAAGTTAGGGTATTACGGCATGTATGTGGACCTACAGGGAGGGTATTACGGCATGTATGTGGACCTACAGGGAATGTATTACGGCATGTATGTGGACCTGCAGGGAGGGTATTACGGCGTGTATGTGGACCTACAGGGAGGGTATTATGACGTGTATGTGGACATACAGGGAGGGTATTGCGGCGTGTATGTTGACGTTCAGGGATGGTATTAATAAGTGTATGTGAACCTAAAGTTAGTGTATTACGGCGTGTATGTGGACCTACAGGGAGGGTATTAAGGCATGTATGTGGATCTACAGGGAATGTATTACGGAGTGTAAGTGGACCTACAGGGAGGGTATTACGGTGTGTAAGTGGACCTACAGGGATGGTATTACTACGTGTATATGGACCTACAGGGAGAGTATTATGGCATGTATCTGGACCTACAGGGAGGGTATTATGGCATGTATGTGGACCTACAGGGAGGGTATTATGGCGTGTATGTGGACCTGCAGGGAGGGTATTATGGCGTGTATGTGAACCTGCAGGGAGGCCGTTACGGCATGTATGTGGACCTAAAGTTAGGGTATTACGTCATGTATGTCGACCTACAGGGAGGGTATTACGGCATGTATGTGGACCTACAGGGAGTGTATTACGGCATGTATGTGGACCTGCAGGGAGTGTATTACGGCATGTATGCAGGGATGGGACCTACAGGATGGTATTACTGCGTGTATGTGGACCTACAGGGGAGTGTATTACGGTGTATGTGGACCTACAGGGAGGGTATTACGGCGTGTATGTGGACCTACAGGGAGGGTATTATGGCATGTATGTGGACCTACAGGGAGGGTATTATGGCGTGTATGTAGGTATATGGACCTACAGGGAGGGTATTACAGCATGTATGTGGACCTGCAGGGAGGGTATTACAGCATGTATGTTGACGTACAGGGAGGGGTTTTACAGCGTGTAAGTGGACCTACAGGGAGGTGGTATTACGGCATGTATGTGGACCTACAGGAGGGTATTATGGCATGTATGTGGACCTACAGGGAGGGGTATTACAGCGTGTAAGTGGACCTACAGGGAGAGGTATTACTACATGTATGTGGACCTACAGGAGGGTATTATGGCATGTATGTGGACCTACAGGGAGTGGTATTACGGCATGTATGTGGACCTACAGGGAGGGTATTACAGTACGTATGTGGACCTACAGGAAGGGTATTACTACGTGTATGTGGACCTACAGGGAGGGTATTATGGCATGTATGTGGACCTACAGGGAGGGTGTTACGGCATGTATGTGGACCTACAGGGAGGGTATTATGGCATGTATGTGGACCTACAGGGAGGGTATTACGGCATGTATGTGGACCTACAGGGAGGGTATTACGGCATTTATGTGGACCTACAGGGAGTGTATTACGGCGTGTATGTGGACATGCAGGGATGGTATTATGGCGTGTATGCGGACCTACAGGGAGGGTATTACAGTGTGTATGTGGTCCTGCAGGGAGGGTATTACGGCGTGTAAGTGGACCTACAGGGAGGGTATTACTACATGTATGTGGACCTACAGGGAGGGTATTACTACGTGTATGTGGACCTACAGGGAGGGTATTAAGGCATGTATGTGGACCTACAGGGAATGTATTACGCCGTGTAAGTGGACCTACAGGGAGGGTATTATGGCATGTATGTGGACCTAGAGGGAGGGTATTACGTGTATGTAGACGTACAGGCAGGGTATTATGACATGTAAGTGGACCTACGGGGAGGGTATTACGTGTATGTGGACATACATGGAGGGTATTACGGCGTGTATGTGGACCTACAGGGAGGGTATTACTACGTGTATGTGGACCTACAGGGAGGGTATTAAGGCATGTCTGTGGTCCTACAGGGAATGTATTACGCCGTGTAATTGGACCTACAGGGAGGGTATTACGGCTTGTATGTTGACCTACAGGGAGGGTATTACGTGTATGTGGATGTACAGGGAGGCTATTGCTACGTGTATGTGGACCTACAGGGAGGGTATTACGGCATGTATGTGGACCTACAGGGAGTGTATTACGCCATGTATGTGGACCTACAGGGAGGGTATTACAGCGTGTAAGTGGTCCTACAGGGAGTGTATTACGACATCTATGTGGACCTACAGGGAGGGTATTACTACGTGTATGGGGACCTACAGGTAGGGTATTACGGCGTGTATGTGGACCTACAGGGAGGGTATTACGGCATGTATGTGGACCTACAGGGAGGGTATTACGGCATGTATGTGGACCTACAGGGAGGGTATTACTACGTGTATGTGGACCTACAGGGATGGTATTACTACGTGTATGTGGACCTACAGGGAGGGTATTACGGCGTGTATGTTACAGGGACGTTACCTACAGGGATAGTGTTACTACAGGATAGTGGATGTGGACGTGTATGTGGAAATACAGGAGTGCATTACGGCGTGTATGTGGACCTACAGGGAGGGTATTAAGGCATGTATGTGGACCTACAGGGAATGTATTACGGCATGTAAGTGGACCTACAGGAAGGGTATTACGGCGTGTAAGTGGACCTACAGGGAGGGTATTACTACGTGTATGTGGACCTACAGGGAGGGTATTACTACATGTATGTGGACCTACAGGGAGGGTATTATGGCATGTATGTGGACCTACAGGGAGGGTATTATGGCGTGTATGTGGACCTACAGGGTGGGTATTATGGCATGTATGTCGACCTACAGGGAGGGTATTACGGCATGTATGTGGACCTACAGGGAGGGTATTACGGCATGTATGTGGACCTACAGGGAGGGTATTACAGCATGTATGTGGACCTACAGGGAGGGTATTACGGCATGTATGTGGACCTACAGGGAGTATATTACAGCATTTATGTGGACCTGCAGGGAGTGTATTACGGCGTGTATGTGGACGTGCAGGGATGGTATTACGTCATGTATGTGGACCTACAGGAAGGGTATTACGGTGTGTATGTGGACCTACAGGGAGGGTATTATGGCATGTATGTGGACCTACAGGGAGGGTGTGCGTGTATGTGGACCTACAGGGAGGGTATTATGGCGTGTAAGTGGACCTACAGGGAGGGTATTACTAAGTGTATGTGGACCTACAGGGAGGGTATTACTGCGTGTATGTGGACCTACAGGGAGGGTATTAAGGCATGTATGTGGACCTACAGGGAGGGTATTACGGCGTGTATGTGGACCTACAGGGAGGGTATTACGGCATGTATGTGGACCTACAGGGAGGGTATTACGCATGTATGTGGACCTACAGGGAGGGTATTACGGCGTGTATGTGGACCTACAGGGAGGGTATTACGGCATGTATGTGGACCTACAGGGAGGGTATTACGGCATGTATGTGGACCTACAGGGAGGGTATTACGGCGTGTATGTGGACCTACAGGGAGGGTATACGCCATGTATGTGGACCTACAGGGAGGGGTATTACTACGTGTATGTGGACCTACAGGCAGGGTATTATGACATGTAAGTGGACCTACGGGGAGGGTATTACGTGTATGTGGACCTACATGGAGGGTATTACGGCATGTATGTGGACCTACTGGGAGGGTATTACTCCATGTATGTGGACCTACATGTGGACCTACAGGTAGATGTATGTGGACCTAAAGCGAGGTATTAGGCTATGTATGGACCTACAGGGAGGGTATTACTACGCATGTGTATGGGACCTACAGGGACAGGGGTATTACTACGTGTATGTGGACCTACAGTGAGGGTATTACAGCATGTATGTGGACCTACAGGGAGGGTATTATGGCGTGTATGTTGACGTTCAGGGAGGGTATTATGGCGTGTATGTGGACCTACAGGGAGGGTATTACGACGCTTGTATGTGGACCTACAGGAGGGTATTAAGGCATGTATGTGGACCTACAGGGAGGGTATTACGGCATGTATGTGGACCTACAGGGAGGGTATTACGGCGTGTATGTGGACCTACAGGGAGGTATTACGGCGTGTATGTGGACCTACAGGGAGGGTATTACGGCATGTATGTGGACCTACAGGGAGGGTATTATGGCGTGTATGTGGACCTACAGGGAGGGTATTACTAGCGTGTATGTGACCTACAGGCTGGTATTATAGCGTGTATATGGACCTACAGGGAGGGTATTACGGCATGTATGTGGACCTACAGGGAGGGTATTACGGCGTGTATGTGGACCTACAGGGATGGTAATACGGCATGTATGTGGACCTGTAGGGAGGGTATTACAGCGTGTATGTGGACCTACAGTTAGGGTATCACGGCATGTATGTGGACCTACAGGGAGGGTATTACGGCATGTATGTGGACCTACAAGGAGTGTATTACGGCATGTATGTGGACGTACAGGGAGGGTATTACGGCGTGTATGTGGACCTACAGGGAGGGTATTACGGCGTGTATGTGGACCTACAGGGAGGGTATTACCGTGTAAGTGGACCTACAGGGAGGGTATTATGGCATGTATGTGGACCTACAGGGAGGGTATTATGGCGTGTATGTAGGTATATGGACCTACAGGGAGGGTTTTACGGCATGTATGTGGACCTGCAGGGAGGGTATTACAGCATGTATGTTGACGTTGGGAGGGTATTACGGCGTGTATGTGGACCTACAGGGAGGGTATTACGGCATGTATGTGGACCTACAGGGAGGGTATTACGGCATGTATGTGGACCTACAGGGAGGGTATTACAGCGTGTATGTGGACCTACAGGGAGGGTATTACTACGTGTATGTGGACCTACAGGGAGGGTATTAAGGCATGTATGTAGACGTACAGGGAGGGTATTATTGCGTGTAAGTGGACCCACTGGGAGGGTATTATTACGTGTATGTGTACCTACAGGGAAGTTATTATGGCATGTAATTGGACCTACAGGGAGGGTATTACTACGTGTATGTTGACCTACAGGGAGGGTATTACTACGTGTATGTGGACCTACAGGGAGGGTATTACTACGTGTATGTGGACCTACAGGGAGGGTATTACTACGTGTATGTGGACCTACAGGGAGGGTATTATGGCGTGTATGTGGACCTACAGGGAGGGTATTACGGCATGTATGTTGACCTACAGGGAGGGTATTATGGCATGTATGTGGACCTACAGGGAGGGTATTACGACATGTATGTGGACCTACAGGGAGTGTATTACGGCGTGTATGTGTACGTGCAGGGAGGGTATTACGTCGTGTATGTGGACCTACAGGGAGGGTATTAGGGCGTGTATGTGAACCTACAGGTAGGGTATTACGGCATGTATGTGGACCTACAGGGAGGGTATTACGGCATGTACTTGGACCTACAGGTAGGGTATTATGGCGTGTATGTAGGTATGTGGACCTACAGGGATGGTATTACGGCATGTATGTGGACCTGTAGGGAGGGTATTACAGCGTGTATGTGGACCTACAGTTAGGGTATTACGGCATGTATTTGGACCTACAGGGAGGGTATTACGGCATGTATGTAGACCTACAGGGAGGGTATTACGGCATGTATGTGGACCTACAGGAGGGTATTACGGCATGTATGTGGACCTACAGGGAGGGTATTACGGCATGTATGTGGACCTACAGGGAGGGTATTACGGCATGTATGTGGACCTACAGGGAGGGTATTACAGCGTGTATGTGGAGCTACAGGGAGGGTATTACGGCGTGTATGTGGACCTACAGGGAAGGTATTACGGCATGTATGTGGACCTGTAGGGAGGGTATTACAGCGTGTATGTGGACCTACAGGGAGGGTATTACGGCATGTATGTGGACCTACAGGGAGGGTATTACGGCGTGTATGTTGACCTACAGGGAGGGTATTACGGCATGTATGTGGACCTACAGGGAGGGTATTACAGCGTGTATGTGGACCTACAGGGAGGGTATTACGGCATGTATGTGGACCTACAGGGAGGGTATTACAGCGTGTATGTGGACCTACAGGGAGGGTATTATGGCATGTATGTGGACCTACAGGGAGGGTATTACAGCGTGTATGTGGACCTACAGGGAGGGTATTACGGCATGTATGTGGACCTGGAGGGAGGGTATTACAGCGTGTATGTGGACCTACAGGGAGGGTATTACGGCATGTATGTGGACCTGTAGGGAGGCTATTACAG
This sequence comes from Haliotis rubra, assembly GCF_003918875.1. Classification (NCBI taxonomy): domain Eukaryota; kingdom Metazoa; phylum Mollusca; class Gastropoda; order Lepetellida; family Haliotidae; genus Haliotis; species Haliotis rubra. Next base: position 190,559 of record NW_025765116.1, on the reverse strand, counting down.
CGTGTATGTGGAGCTACAGGGAGGGTATTACGGCATGTATGTGGACCTACAGTTAGGGTATTACGGCGTGTATGTGGACCTACAGGGATGGTATTACGGCATGTATGTGGACCTGCAGGGAGGGTATTACAGCGTGTATGTGGACCTACAGGAGGGTATTACGGCATGTATGTGGACCTACAGGGAGGGTATTACGGCATGTATGTGGACCTACAGGAGTGTATTACGGCATGTATGTGGACCTACAGGGGGTGGTATTACAGCGTGTATGTGGACCTACAGGGAGGTATTATTATGACGTGTATGTGGACCTACAGGGGAGGTATGTTGACGTTACAGGCGTGTATGGCGTTCAGGGTATGTGGACCTACATTAAGGGTATTACGGCAGTGTATGTGGACCTACAGGGAGGGTATTATGGCATGTATGTGGACCTACAGGGAGGGTATTACGGCATGTATGTGGACCTACAGGGAGGGTATTACTACGTGTATGTGGACCTACAGGGAGGGTATTACGGTGTGTATGTGGACCTACAGGGAGGGTATTACTACGTGTATGTGGACCTACAGGGAGAGTATTATGGCATGTATGTGGACCTACAGGGAGGGTATTATGGCATGTATGTGGACCTACAGGGAGGGTATTACGGCGTGTATGTGGACCTACAGGGAGGGTATTATGGCGTGTATGTGGACCTACAGGGAGGGTATTACGGCATGTATGTGGACCTACAGTTAGGGTATTACGGCATGTATGTGGACCTACAGGGAGGGTATTACGGCATGTATGTGGACCTACAGGGGAGGTATTACGGCATGTATGTGGACCTACAGGGAGTGTATTACGGCATGTATGTGGACCTACAGGGAGGGTATTACGTCGTGTATGTGGACCTACAGGGAGGGTATTACGGCATGTATGTGGACCTACAGGAGGGTATTCACGATGTATGGTACCTACGGCGTGTACTACAGCATGTGGACCTACAGGGAGGGTATTATGGCATGTATGTGGACCTACAGGGAGGGTATTATGGCGTGTATGTAGGTATATGGACCTACAGGGAGGGTTTTACGGCATGTATGTGAACCTGCAGGGAGGGTTTTACAGCATGTATGTGGACCTACAGAGGAGGAGGAGGAGGGTTTACACAGTGCATGTGGACCTACCACAGGAGGGTATTACGGCATGTATGTGGACCTACAGGAGGGAGGGTATTATGGCATGTATGTGGACCTACAGGGAGGGTATTACAGCGTGTAAGTGGACCTACAGGGAGGGTATTACGGCATGTATGTGGACCTACAGGGAGGGTATTAAGGCATGTATGTGGACCTACAGGGAGGGTATTACTGCATGTATGTGGACCTACAGGGAGGGTATTACGGCAAGTGTATGTGGACCTACAGGGAGTTATTATTACATGCATGTATGTGGACCTACAGGGAGGGGTATTACGGCGTGTATGTGGACCTACAGGAGGGTATTACTACGTGTATGTGGACCTACAGGGAGGGTATTATTGCTATGTATGTAAATGGACCTACAGGGAGGGTATTACAGCATGTATGTGGACCTACAGGGAGGGTATTATGGCGTGTATGTGGACCTACAGGGAAGGTATTACTAGCATGTATGTGGACCTACAGGGAGGGTATTACGGCATGTATGTGGACCTACAGGGAGGGTATTACGGCATGTATGTGGACCTACAGGGAGTGTATTACGGCATGTATGTGGACCTACAGGGAGGGTATTACGGCATGTATGTGGACCTACAGGGAGGGTATTAGGGCGTGTATGTGGACCTACAGTTAGGGTATTACGGCATGTATGTGGACCTACAGGGAGGGTATTACGGCATGTATGTGGACCTACAGGGAGGGTATTACGGCGTGTATGTAGGTATGTGGACCTACAGGGAGGGTATTACGGCATGTATGTGGACCTACAGGGAGGGTATTACTGCGTGTATGTGGACCTACAGGGAGGGTATTACAGCGTGTATGTGGACCTACAGGGATGGTATTACGGCATGTATGTAGACCTACAGGGAGGGTATTACGGCATGTATGTGGACCTACAGGGAGGGTATTACAGCATGTATGTGGACCTACAGGGAGGGTATTACGGCATGTATGTGGACCTACAGGGAGGGTATTACGGCATGTATGTGGACCTACAGGGAGGGTATTACAGCGTGTATGTGGACCTACAGGGAGGGTATTACGGCGTGTATGTGGACCTACAGGGAGGGTATTACGGCATGTATGTGGACCTACAGGGAGGGTATTACAGCGTGTATGTGGACCTACAGGGATGGTATTACGGCATGTATGTGGACCTACAGGGAGGGTATTACGGCGTGTATGTGGACCTACAGGGAGGGTATTACGGCATGTATGTGGACCTACAGGGGAGTATTATTACGGCATGTATGTGGACCTACAGGGAGGGTATTATTACAGCATGTATGTGGACCTACAGGGAGGGTATTACAGCATGTATGTGGACCTACAGGGAGGAGTATTACAGCATGTATGTGGACCTACAGGTTAGGGTATTGTGGACCTAGCGTGTATGTGGACCTACAGGGAGGGTATTACAGCATGCATGTATGTGGACCTACAGGGAGGGTATTACTAGCGTGTATGTGGACCTACAGGGAGGGTATTACGGCATGTATGTGGACCTGTAGGGAGGGTATTACAGCGTGTATGTGGACCTACAGGGAGGTTATTACGGCATGTATGTGGACCTACAGGAGGGTATTACGGCGTGTATGTGGACCTACAGGGAGGGTATTACGGCATGTATGTGGACCTACAGGGAGGGTATTACAGCGTGTATGTGGACCTACAGGGAGGGTATTACGGCATGTATGTGGACCTACAGGGATGGTATTACGGCATGTATGTGGACCTACAGGGAGGGTATTACGGCATGTATGTGGACCTACAGGGAGGGTATTACGACGTGTATGTGGACCTACAGGGAGGGTATTACGGCATGTATGTGGACCTACAGGGAGGTTATTACGGCATGTATGTGGACCTACAGGGAGGGTATTATTACGTGTATGTGTACCTACAGGGAAGGTATTATGGCGTGAAAGTGGACCTACAGGGAGGGTATTAGTATGTGTATGTGAACCTACAGGGAGGGTATTACTACGTGTATGTGGACCTACAGGGAGGGTATTAAGACATGTATGTGGACCTACAGGGAATGTATTACCGTGTAAGTGGACCTACAGGGAGGGTATTACTGCATGTATGTGGACCTACAGGGAGGGTATTACTACATGTATGTGGACCTACAGGGAGGGTATTATGGCGTGTATGTGGACCTACAGGGAGGGTATTACGGCGTGTATGTGGACCTACAGGGAGGGTATTACGGCATGTATGTGGACCTACAGGGAGGGTATTACGGCATGTATGTTGACCTACAGGGAGGGTATTATGGCGTGTATGTGGACCTACAGGGAGGGTATTACTACGTGTATGTAGACCTACAGGGAGGATATTAAGGCATGTATGTGGACCTACAGGGAGGGTATTATGGCGTGTATGTGGACCTACGGGGAGGGTGTTATAATGTGTGTCTGGACCTACAGGTAGGGTATTACGGCATGTATGTTGACGTGCAGGTATGGTATTACTACGTGTATGTTTACCTACAGGGAGGGTATTACTACGTGTATGTGAACCTACAGGGAAGGTATTACGGCATGTACGTGGACCTACAAGGTATTATGGCGTGTATGTAGGTATGTGGACCTACAGGGAGGGTTTTACGGCATGTATGTGGACCTGCAGGGAGGGTATTACGGCGTGTATGTTGACGTGTTGGGAGAGTTTTACTGCGTGTAAATGGACCTACAGGGAGGGTATTACGGCATGTATGTGGACCTACAGGGATGGTATTACGGCATGTATGTGGACCTACAGTTAGGGTATTACGGCGTGTATGTGGACCTACAGGGATGGTATTACGGCATGTATGTGGACCTGTAGGGAGGGTATTACAATGTGTATGTGGACCTACAGTAGGGTATTACGGCATGTATGTGGACCTACAGGGATGCTATTACGGCATGTATGTGGACCTACAGGGAGGGTATTACGGCATGTATGTGGACCTACACTTAGGGTAATACGGCGTGTATGTGGACCTACAGGGGTGGTATTACGGCGTGTATGTGGACCTGTAGGGAGGGTATTATGGCGTGTATGTGGACCTGCAGGGAGGGTATTATGGCATGTATGTGGACCTACAGGGAAGGTATTACGGCATGTCAGTTGAGGTGCAGGGAGGGTATTATGGCATGTATGTGGACCTACAGGGAGGGTATTACGGCATGTATGTGGACCTACAGGGGAAGAGGGAGGTTACGGCATGTATGTGGACCTACAGGGAGTGTATTATTACGGCGTGTATGTGTACGTGCAGGGAGGGTATTACGTCATGTATGTGGACCTACAGGGAGGGTATTACGGCATGTATGTGGACCTACAGGGAGGGTATTACAGCGTGTATGTGGACCTACAGGGAGGGTATTACGGCAGTGTATGTGGACCTACAGGGAAGGTATTACGGCATGTATGTGGACCTACAGGGAGGGTATTACAGCGTGTATGTGCAGCTACAGGGAGGGTGTTACGGAGTGTAAGTGGACCTACAGGGAGGGTATTAACGTGTATGTGTACCTACAGGGAAGGTTTATGGCGTGTAAGTGGACCTACAGGGAGGGTATTACTATGTGTATGTGGACCTACAGGGAGGGTATTACTACGTGTATGTGGACCTACAGGGAGGGTATTAAGACATGTATGTGGACCTACAGGGAATGTATTACCGTGTAAGTGGACCTACAGGGAGGGTATTACGGCGTGTATGTGGACCTACAGGGAGGGTATTACTACTTGTATGGGGACCTACAGGGAGGGTATTATGGCGTGTATGTGGACCTACAGGGAGGGTATTACGGCATGTATTTGGACCTACAGGGAGGGTATTACAGCATGTATGTGGACCTACAGGGAGGGTATTACAGCATGTATGTTGACGTGCAGGGAGGGTATTATGGCGTGTATGTGGACCTACAGTTACAGGAGGGTATTATTTCGTGTATCTGGACCTACAGGGAGGGTATTAAGGCATGTATGTTGACGTACAGGGAGGGTATTACTACGTGTATGTGGACCTACAGGGAGGGTATTACTACGTGTATGTAGACCTACAGGGAGGGTATTAAGGCATGTATGTGGACCTACAGGGAGAGTATTATGGCGTGTATGTGGACCTACAGGGAGGGTGTTATGGTGTGTATCTGGACCTACAGGGAGGGTATTACGGCATGTATGTTGACGTGCAGGTAGGGTATTACTACGTGTATGTTGACCTACAGGGAGGGTATTACTACGTGTATGTGTACCTACAGGGAGGGTATTACGGCGTGTAAGTGGACCTACAGGGAGTGTATTACGCCATGTATGTGGACCTACAGGGAGGGTAATGTGGCGTGTATGTGTACCTACAGGGAGGGTATTACTACGTGTATGTGGACCTGCAGGGAGGGTATTACGGCATGTATGTGGACCTACAGGGAGTGTATTACGCCATGTATGTGGACCTACAGGGAGGGTATTACGGCGTGTATGTGTACCTACAGGTAGGATATTACAGCATGTATGTGGACCTACAGAGAGGGTATTACTACGTGTATGTGGACCTACAGGGAGGGTATTACGACCTGTAAGTGGACCTACAGGGAGGGTATTACGTGTATGTGGACCTACAGGGAGGGTATTACTACGTGTATGTGGACCTACTGGGAGGGTATTACTACATGTATGTAGGTATGTGGACCTACAGGGAGGGTATTACGGCGTGTAAGTGGACCTACAGGGAGGGTATTACTACGTGTATGGGGACGTACAGGTAGGGTTTTACTACGTGTATGTGGACCTACAGGGAGGGTATTACGGCATGTATGTGGACCTGCAGGGAGGGTATTACGGCGTGTATGTGGACCTACAGGAGGTATTGTGGGTATTCGATGTATGTGGACCTACAGGGGAGGGTATTACGGCGTGTATGTGGACATACAGGGAGGAGTATATTACAGGGAGGGTATTATGTATGTTGACCTACAGGGAGGAGTATTACTACTTGTATGTGGACCTAAAGTTAGGGTATTACGGCGTGTATGTGTACCTACAGGGAGGGTATTAAGGCATGTATGTGGACCTGCAGGGAGGGTATTATGGCGTGTATGTGGACCTACAGGGAGTGTATTACGGCATGTATGTGGACCTACAGGGAGGGTATTACGGCATGTAAGTTGAGGTGCAGGGAGGGTATTATGGCGTGTATGTGGACCTACAGGGAGGGTATTACGGCATGTATGTGGGCCTACAGGGAAGGTATTACTGCATGTATGTTGACGTGCAGGGAGGGTATTATGGCATGTATGTGGACCTACAGGGAAGGTTTTATGGCATGTATCTTAACCTACAGGGAGGGTATTACGGCATTTATGTTGACGTGCAAGGAGGGTATTACGGCATGTATGTGGACCTACAGGGAGGGTATTACGGCATGTATGTGGACCTGCAGGGAAGGTATTGCAGCATGTATGTGTACCTACAGGGAGGGTATTACGGCGTGTAAGTGGACCTACAGGGAGGGTATTACGTGAATGTGGACGTACAGGTAGGGTATTGCTACGTGTATGTGGACCTACTGGGAGGGTATTACTACATGTATGTGGGTATGTGGACCTACAGGGAGGGTATTACGGCGTGTAAGTGGACCTACTGGGAGGGTATTACTACGTGTATGTGGACGTACAGGGAGGGGTATTACGGCATGTATGGGGACCTACAGGAGGGTATTAAGGCATGTATGTGGACCTACAGGAGGTTAGGAGGTATTGACGGCGTGTAGGTGGACCTACAGGGAGAGTATTACGACGTGTAAGTGGACCTACAGGGAGGGTATTACTACGTGTATGTGGACCTACAGGGAGGGTATTACGGCGTGTATGTGGACCTACAGGGAGGGTATTACGGCGTGTATGTGGACCTACAGGGAGGGTATTACGGCGTGTATGTTGGACCTACATAGGGGCATTACTACGTGTATGTGGACCTACAGGGTGTATGTGGACCTACAGGGAGGGTATTACGGCATGTATGTGGACCTACAGGGAGGGTATTGCGGCATGTATGTGGACCTACAGGGAGGGTATTACGGCGTGTATGTGGACCTACAGGGAGGGTATTACGGCGTGTATGTGGACCTACAGGGAGGGTATTACAGCGTGTATGTGGACCTACAGGGAGGGTATTACGGCGTGTATGTGGACCTACAGGGAGGGTATTACGTTCATCAACTGTTGCAGGTGATGGCGAAGTGACGTTTGTTGATGTTGATGGCCTGGTCACAACTAAGACAGTGAATGAGAATCTCACAATACCCATAGCTACAGAACAAATAGACAAATCTGCAAGGTAGGAATCTATTTCATGCTGTGTCATCCTTAGCAAATCATTGTAATGGCTCAATCAAATTTTTGGTTATTTCCTAATTCTTGCTGCATTACCTTTCCCGTGCATATTTTAAACGTATTGAGCCTATGTATGCAATGTATATGCGCGATTTGATCACTCAGAATTTGAGAAAATGCTACACAGTGTGAAATGCTTACATTATATGTTGTGAGAAGCGCAATTTTATATGGTTGTTTGATTTCATCTGAACACTGGGTGTTTGTGACAAAGACAAATGGGAGGGCATACTGGTTTCAGCTCCGTCCGTCCGGGATGATGGGGACAGATTTTCTCAAGCAAATTTGGTATGTGTTTTCAGGGCACGAATGCCGTGATGGAGTTCGAAAACGGAAACAGTGTTACAATTTGTTACAGAGTTATGGCCCTTGCCATGCATTTCTTGACTTCGCGCACAGTATTCCCAATGGAGATAGATATTCTCAGTAACTGTTATATACTGAGTCAAAAAAGAAACTTCACATTCTTTCTTCAGGGCACTATAAAAGAACAAGAGATGGTAAGATGGTTAAATTGTTATTATTTCATTGCTGAGATCTGTGTGATGTACTCGATACACTGACAGTGCTATAATCAGTTCCATTAGGCTACACCGCCGTTCCAAAACATGGGTATACAGAATGTCAAGTCACAATATGGACGTCGAGAATGGAGATTGGCAGCCCGCAACCGATTTCGAATGGTCTGTGAGGACAGTCGACCTCTAAAGATCTCAGCCCTGGTTCGTGTAGCCGGCAGAAATCTGTCACGTAGGTGACGTAGGACGATTTGACGGTCTTCTGCTCGTGACGTCACACGTGGACGACCCGACCTTGGGCGATCAGAAGTGGTGCCAGTTTGTTGTAGACGACCTCGCAAGTCATACACAGTACGACGGCTGCATCCCTTTGCTCTTGCGACGTCAATAACTGATCTTCCCGCTTGCAACATGTCAACGGCACGTTCACGTTGCACATTTGACAATCGTGGCATTTCAAGTACCATTAGAACTGTGGTTTAAAAGTGTTTTCAATTCTTGAGGCCAATGCAAACACGTGCATATGAAGAAAACTTCAATGCGAAGATCACGTGATCGACTGCACTTGCAAAACCTGATTTGGCATTAACGTCATTTGCACGAGGAATGGATGGGTTTGAGTGGGCTTTACTAACGTTTTTCTAGAGTCGAAAGATAGGGATCCCATTTCGGATACATAGATGTATCATCAGAGAAATAAATATTCATTATTTTTCAAATTACATTTTGTGAAGTTTCTTTTTTGACTCAGTATAGATAGGGAAACCAAATGTGGTATGTGTTTTCAGGACATGAATGTCGTAGTGGAGTTAAATAGCATGACTGACTGACTGACTGAGTTTGGTTTTACGCCGCTTTTAGCAATATTCCTGCAACATCACGGCGGGGAACACCAGAAATGGGCTTCACACATTGTACCCATGTGGGGATTCGAACCCGGGTCTTCGGCGTGACGAGCCAACGCTTTAACCACTAGGCTACCCCACCGCCCCTAAATAGCATGAACCAAATAGGAACAGAACACTGTGGCGGGGGATATTGTGGTCATAGCTTCTTGGTTCGGAAATGTACCTGTATGAGAAAATCAGTGATGTGTTTGGCACAGCCGAGTGTGAGATATACGTGATGTAATAGGGTCGCGTGATCGTCGCTAGCGAAACACTATCCAACATGGCGGACAGCTCACTTCGGCGTTGTATTTTCCCAAACATCTTAACTAAAACTAGGTTTATACACGTTCCAGATTTATTATTATGGTTGTGATAATATAGATATAATAATAATAATAATAATAGTTCATTTATAAAGCGCATATTTCCATGCACAATGCATTAAGATATCAGTGATTACTAATTATACTCCAAATTATTATCCAATTTGTACATTTCAAAACATATGCCAAATAACGCCGTGAATCGCGATTTGATTCTGTGTAAAAGTCATTTTTAGCACATTGCGTTGCCTCAGGTGATAGTGAACGATATCAAGAATCAGGTCCCCCAGAATTAAAGGGTATTTGTGTGCTTCATATATTTTTATCTTTCTTTATTTTAAAGTGAAGGTTGAGGAGAAGGGACGTATATGTCCCTGGCATCTAGAGGGTTAACCTGCACCTGCACCTGTAAAGTTGACAGGTGAGCTACAGAACCTTGGTGATATGTTTATGTTTACTGACGGTGTGTCACTTTCTTGTAGCTATTACTGGCTGCAGCCTCTGAGTCGGTTGGAGACATCCCGGCGAGCGAAAGATTTGATTGGACAGTATTTCACCGGAAGTGGTGAAGACCTCGCCTGGTTTTGTAGGTTCGACGTCCCTGGCGTGCCTAAGTAGACTGACGACGACGACGACGTTGTCAACCTCCTGGTAATATGACTACTACAGAGATCTGTTTGAGAACAGTGGAACACTGCATGTCTGTTAATGTTTTTCAACGTCAAATACGATTAAGTGACATCTTCACATAGTATACTGGACAAAAATAGTTAGGGATATATATTTAAGTTTTGAAATTATGAATAATGATCTATTTATTCATTGACACTCTGATATAATATCAATCATAAAAATACCAATATCCCTAACTTATTTTGTCCAGTATATTAACGGATTTCTGAATGGACTGTTGTGTTTTCTCTCGTTCACCTTTATGTAATCCAACCTGTTGATGTTCTTCACGGGTATTAAATGCATTGTTATATCGCGTTTTGTTTTGTTTGTTCATGCAGGTAGTAAACAGTGACATTCTGTTCGTCGTACTCTTTTACTAGGAAGTTTCCGTGTTTTTGGATCGTCTATGTGTGTGTGCGTGATATGCATGCGTGTGTGTGTGTGTGTGTGTGTGTGTGTGTGTGTGTGTGTGTGTGTGTGTGTGTGTGTGTGTGTGTGTGTGTGTGTGTGTGTGTGTGTGTGTGTGTGTTTGTTTGTATGTAATTGTGCTTGTTTGTGCGAGCGTGAATGTGCCTGTGTGGGCGTCAATCATTTGTGTGTGCTTTCTGTATTTGTGTATGGGTGTGGGTGTCCTTTATATATATGTGTGTGTGAGCGGGCGCGCATTTGGTGCATGTATTTTTGTGCGTTCACGTATTGAAACTTGACAACGTTGTAGACGAGGGGTTAAAGCATTCGCTCGTGGCTTCTTGGTTCTATTCCAATATGAGTAGAATATGTGAAGCACATCCTGGTGTTCGCTGCACTCCTGTTGTATATATACTGAAGGAAACAAATAAGGGAACACATGAAAGTACAAGCGTTTTTGTATTCTTTTCCATGTTTCTTCGCAAGCTTTGTATTGCATAGATAAAGAAACACTATGATGAAGTGTTGTTTCCTTATTTGTTTCCCTCAGTATATATAATAATCATGCATATATGCATACAGACAATATGGTGGTTGCTGATGCATATTTCTGGAATATTGCTGAAAGCAGCATAAAACCATACTCACTCACAATGGTTGTGTGGTTATTTCCATGATGGCAAAAGAAAGACGTGTGTGATGACGCGACTACGCTGACCAAAGCATACGGGACGACTATGTGCAGAAGCTGCGTTGTGCATCCCTCATGTAGCTAGAACATTGCTGAGTTAAACAGAAAACAGCCACGAACACGTTCCGGTGTGTTACAGTAAGTGAGTGAATTTACTTTCACGCCGATTGTAGCAATATTCCAGCAATATCACGGCGGGAAATGGGCTTCACACATTGTATCCATGTGGGGAATCGAAACTGGTCTTCGGCGTGAAGAGCGAACGCTTTAACCACTAGGCTACCCCACCCTAGCATTGACAGATGATATTGTAAAAATCTATGCTACCTTTGCTACCTTGCACCAGGCAGTGGCGTAGCCTAGTGCTGGAATATCGCTAAAATGGCGTGAAACTAAATTGGTGGACCAATGAGAAACGCATCTTCCTCACTTCGTTACATCCGTTGTGTACCCGTGAAGACCCGGGTTAGAATATTGATCTTCAGTAACCAATGCTTGTCGTAAGAGGCGACTAACGGGATCGGGTGGTCAGGCTCGCTGACTTGGTTGTCACATGTCATCGGTTCCTAATTGCGCAGAGCGATGCTCATGCTGTTGATAACTGGATTGTCTGGTCCAGACTCAATTATGTACAGTCCGCCAACATATAGCTGGAATATTGCTGAGTGCGGCGTAAAACTAAACTAACTCACTCACTCACATCCGTTGTGCAAATATACGCTTTGTTGAACCTTTAACAAGACTAGAAGACCTGCTGGAACCTGGACTGAAGATGCCCTTTTAAGGACGCTTCAGTACTTTGGGATAAACTGTCACTAATTTTATCAAATACACACTAACCACTGTAGTAAGAGTATTATTAGTCAAGTATTATAAGTCCTTAGCGGCATAAATTGTCTAATGAGCCGCAGTTCGCTGTGCAGAGTTACATACCTTAGAAGCAACAGGATACACTGATCATTAGCTAGAATCACACGCTGCCACAATCAGTACCTTAGGTTTGTCAGCAACGTGTACGTGTTCGTCGCCATGGTGATAAAGCCACCAGGTTTAATTCACCTCTTGTTGGTCCTATCTTATCTAAAATACCGAAGCGAAATGTTGAAAAGAACAAATTCAGTATCATGGGTCTTACGCGGGTCATATGTGACAGGTGCGACTGTCTCATAAACACCTGTTGTCAGATGTACAAGTTTATAAAACAGGAACGACGTTACCAGCCTGGCAGCATGGTGTCGGGTAAGTGGCGTAGTATAGAACATAGAAACATTGTTCTATGCATTCACGTATTGAAACTTGCAACGTCTTCGAGGGACAACGTTGCAGACGAGTGGTTAAAGCATTCGCTCATGGCTTCTTGGTTTTATCATCCAAAACTGTGTTCCACAGGAGATATTGCTTTTGTGAGATCAAACGATATCTCCTAGGAGATATCGCTTTGACAGTAGATCTTGTACAATGCCCTGACAATGCTATGACGTCATGAACTTGATGACGTCACAATGCTATCACATCGCTTCACTGCAAGCCTAATGGCAGTACTGTGTTCAGAGATGTACATTTTTTCATTGAAAACTAATGAAGGGTGATTTTGGATGATAAATAGAATCTCACCCTCGTGTCTTCTGATATCAAATATATCAACACTCGTTGATAAAAGTTAAAATATCCTCGGCAAGCCTCGGATATTTGTAACTTTATCAACTCGTGTTGATATAATTGATATCAGAAGACACTTGGGTGAGATTCTCTATCTATTCCAATATGAGTAGAATATGTGAAGCACATCCTGCTGTTCGCCGTACTGCTGTTGTATATATACTGAAGGAAACAAATAAGGGAACACATGAAAGTACAAGTGTTTCTGTATTCTTTTCCATGTTTCTTCGCAAGCTTTGTATTGCACTGTAGGTGAAAATCTGGGAATAGATAAAGAAACACCATGATGAAGTGTTGTTCCCCTTATTTGATTCCCTCAGTATATATAATAAGCATGCATATATGCATACAAACAAGATGGTGGTTGCTGATGCAATGCCAGGCTCTGACCCTTGCATTAAATTGACGATACATTTCTTTGTTTATGTTTTCTCTTAGCGTCCATGATGTTAACGCTGTTTGTGTCGCCTCTGTTGGTGATGATGGCGTCTGCAGTCACTGTCAACCTGAACGGTCTGCAGTATGTGGGGATAGGCTACAACTTGCTGAAGGCCAACCCTGAGGGTGAGGACACGGTGCCCCGAGGGGGGGGATAGACCCGGGCGTTCTTCTCACCCGGCACATCTTCAAACTGACCGGGAAAGACCCACCGGAAGCCGAGATTGCTCAAGGTCGTCTCGACTGCGCGACGGAGGAATATGTCTACTTTGGTCAGAAGTCCTACCAAACCATGCTGTCGCGTCGGGTAGACACCTCCTGTGAGTAGTTGCATTGTGAGTGAGTGAGTGGATGGGTGGTTTGCGCGCGTGTGTATGTGTGGAGGAGGGGTTGCGTGCGTGCATGCGTGAGTAAGTGGGTGAGTGCGTGCGCGCGTGAGTGTGTGTGTTTTGGGGAAGGGTTGCATGCTTGCGTGAATGGGTGAGTGCGTGCGTGCGCGCGTGAGTTGGTGAATGAGTGAGTGAGATGCCAGATCACCATAAAATACCTAACTCAGACACAGTATGCTGACTCCGAGCTAACTGATCCACTTTTATTCCCTTGATGCCATACGCATGTCAGTGTAACAACAAGTAACTTCTCTTCACGTCTTTTGGTCTGACGCGGCCGGGGGTCGACCCTCAGCTGACACTCTATCCATTACACCACGGAGGCGTTCTGAAATGTTGAGCCTGAAGGGGAGAGTCTGATAGGGTGTGCTTTGGGGCGTGTTCCGGAAATGGTGTGACTGATGAGAATCATCATGAGATATCCCTGAAAGTCTGAATAAATGAAGCACTATTCACTCAATAACTATCTGTCACTGAAATTCCATGTTGGTCATCAAATATCTCTAAAAGTTGTACTTATTTATTACAAACAAATATTATAAATAATCCTTTAACTCTCTTTGTTTTGTCTTCTTCAAGTTGGTGGTAAAATAGGCCAGTTGCTCGCCAGCTTCTCCTTCGGGATGAGTTCCAGTAAGTACAACCAGGCTACCTGCCTTTATAGAGGAAGGAATATACACACAGGGTAGTAGGGTCATAGGTGGCGCTGTATTACACACACCAGGTACAGTCCGTTTGATTTTATTTGAAAACGATGAATTGCTCGCTAACACAAAATCATTTTTGACGAGTGGGGACCACTTGCTGGTAGAAAGTCAGGTGTGCGAGTTGCGCGTGGGAAATTGAAATTTCACTACACACGCTTGTTGATTACTTAGCTGTTCTACCAGCAAGTGACCCTCCTCGTCAAAAAATAGCGAAAACTGACAACAGAATAATGGTCGTTTGTTAAAAATCTTTTTTATTCGGGTGTCCAAAAGTATGAGACAAATCATCTCAGAGTTGGTCAGTCGATTTCATGTGACTATGAAAAAAATGGTTTTGTTGCAATTATTAGATTTTGTGTTAGTGAGAAATTCATCGGTCTCAAATGAAATAGTAGCTCATAGTAGCTGCTATCACACTGACACCACGGGTAATACAACAACGTGGCAGCAGTTGTTTCACACATCACACACATCATAAAATCAACAATCATTTTGTCGTTTTATTTATGAATCAAAGGATCATACCGGTCAGAAAAACTCCATCGTGGTCACCACGAGAAGTTTTAGTACGTGTTGTAAACTATCTTCACCAAAATACATGGGGTGCTTAATTAAGTTCTTTGAGTATAGTAGATCTACAAGACAGGTGCTCTGACACCAAGAAACTTGACCCTAAACGCTTGAAATTTGCACACTTGATACTTATACTCCCCATGACGCCATTGCACTAGGCTCCCAACACGCCAGTACCCAGACCAATGTGGAGAAGAACGTGTTCTGGCAGCAAGAGAGTGCCTGCAACATTGGCCAGGTGCGCTATCTGGACGAGCTGGCACCGACACATAACTTCTCTGTGACGGAGAACTTCGCGGCGGCTGTCTGTGCCCTGCCCGACACCTACAACGCTGCTGCATACATGAACTTCATTGACACCTGGGGCACGGTAGGTTCACATGTCTGTATCCGGCGATCTTGTGACCATATGGTGAGTGAGTGAGTATGCAAGTGAGTGAGTGTGTGGGTGTGTGAGCGAATGGGTGGGTAAGTGTGAGTGAGTGAGTGGGTGGGTGAGTTGGTGGGTCAGTGAGTGTGTGGGTCAGTGAGTGTGAGCGAATGGGTGGGTAAGTGTGAGTGAGTGAGTGAGTGAGTGGGTGGGTGAGAGAGTGAGTTGGTGGGTGAGTGCGTGGGTCAGTGAGTGTGTGAGCGAATGGGTGGGTAAGTGTGAGTGAGTGGGTGGGTGGATGAGTGAGTGGGTGAGAGAGTGAGTGAGTTGGTGAGTGAGAGTGAATGAGTTGGGTGAGTGGGTGAGTACGTGAGTGGGTGAGTGAGTGAGCGGGTGGGTGGGTGGTTGAGTGAGGGAACAATGACATATCAATTATGTTAACACCATGCCCCCACACACACACACACACACCCCACATCCCCAGTATCGAATAATGACGCATCAATTATCATCATACCATGCACCCCAGTGTCGAACAATGACATATCAGTTATTCATCATCAGCGACATACCAGTTATAATGTTTCCCTGATTTGTGACCAATGCGATATTCACTAGTATCGCCCTCCGATTGGCGACAATCTCAAACAAAGGACCACGATGTTCTGTATATTATCGTATATTTATTGTAGCATGTGATCACAACAGCCGACCTTGGGTACCGAACCATCACCAGATACAAGAGTTCTCTGACGACCTTCGTTGAATACGTCATGCAGAAGGTAGGTCATGGTTACACTACACTTAATCAGTATCGCTTGCTCGCTGAGCCGGTCCGTATGTCAAGTCAAGTCAAGAGAGAGACAGAGACATGTGACAGCTGTGATTGGATGAAATAGTGTAAGATGTTTGTTTTTTAAAAGCATATCCAACCAGTAATTAAAATTGACCACAATTTGAAGTATTCAGTGCTGTCATTTTCATCACCATGACTTATGCTTATTGTGTGTACAGATATTTTCCAGTAGGTGACATTTGGTGCGGAACTGGGGTTAGATGTGTTCCGCTTCCTGTCCTCGCAAAACGAGCCGGACAAGTTGGCCTGATATTGTGTTTTATTGTAGTTCAAAGGCCAGAGTGTACCCATGTGTACATGGAATGGCTGTTGATAGCTTGTCTATTTTAAACAAAATTATAAGGTTACTATAGAAGTCTATGGGAAAACATTTGGTGGTGTGTAACCTCATAGCAGCAGGCTCTTCACGAGTGAAAATTGGGAAAAGTTGCCTCCCCTGACAACGCTCCACTTCCGGCGCGTATACCCGTAAACCCGATGATGAATAGACCATAGTAAATACGTAGCGAAGATTTCGTGAATACGTAGCGAAGATATAGTGAATACATGGCGCACGTTAAGTGATTATACAGTGTACATGTAGTGAGTGAGTGAGTTTGGTTTGACGCATTTACCAATATTCCATCAATATCACTCATTGTACCCATGTGGGGAATCGAACCCGGGCCTTCGGTGTGATGAGCGAACGCTTTAACCACCGTCCCTGGTGGTGTAGCATACACGCAGTGCAGGTGATGTGAATACGACCTAAAGGTGCAGGAAATACTTTGTGCAGTTTTACTGTTGACGCAAGGAACACGCAGTAGAAACGTGGTGAATGGTAAATAGAAATGAAGTGAATGCGTAATATATACTACCCATCAAAAGTTTAGACTCACTAGTGTAAATGTAACTTACTTCAGGCAACTGTTCTAAACAAGATTATGCAAAAATATTCCATAATAGTTGAAGGTACTGTTTACACATAAACTGATGTATTGTAAAACAAATTCATAAGTTGAAAATATTTTTGTCATGAGTTCAATAAATGATGAAACTCAGTGAAAATTGAACAAAGAGAATTTTCTGGGTAACATCTTCTTTTTATTCGTGAGTACAACGTTTCAGGGCTTTCACCTGATGATGGGGCCAGATTAAGCCCTGAAACGTTGTACTCAAGAATGAAAAGAAGATGTAAACCAGAAAAATCTCCATGTTCATCAAATAGCATCTTCTAAAATGCCAATCAAGCATCTCAGTGAAAATTGGTGAATTCGTAACAAAACTTGACACCAAAACGCAGCTTTTCAAATGCACGATATTTCCACATGCTTTTCAGCAATTTGATGCATGATCCTCGTGCAGTTAACAAGCAAAAGGTTTGGAGATGGTTCCCCCAAGTTATGGGCAGATATTCATCCTCGGTGTAACCACATATATATACATAACTTTTAGTGAATGCTTTAAGCGAGTCTAAACTTTTGATGGGTAGTATATATGTATCATGCATAGCGTAAATGTAGATGTAGGGTCTGTGTGAACGAGGAACACAGGGCGTTCCACAAAGCGATCGTAGCGCTAAGATGATCGTAACTATACTTAAATATAGACTTACGACTGTCGTAGCGCTAAGATGATCGTAAGTATACTTAAATATAGACTTACGACTGTCGTAGCGCTAAGATGATCGTAACTATACTTAAATATAGACTTACGACTGTCGTAGCGCTAAGATGATCGTAACTATACTTAAATATACACTTACGACTGTCGTAGCGCTAAGATGATCGTAACTATACTTAAATATACACTTACGACTGTCGTAGCGCTAAGATGATCGTAACTATACTTAAATATACACTTACGACTGTCGTAGCGCTAAGATGATCGTAACTATACTTAAATATACACTTACGACTGTCGTAGTGCTACGTTCGCTACGTTCGCTTTCTCTGACAGTCTGGGACATCCATCACCTTCGGTGGTCGCTACAATCAGTACAGCGGATCTGTAGGTGTCGACCTGAACAAGTTTCAACACGACACCACCTTCAGCAGCCACTTTGGTAGCTTACAGTTCAGCTTCAAAATCGGGACACCTGACCACCCAGAACCTCTGTGGTTTGAAGTTCGCCCACTGAACTACGCCCTGAGCGCCGCCTACTGGCAGGTCTACTCGTCTTGTTCAGGCAACACTCAGCTGTCTCTCGCCAAGAGACAGACCTCTCTCCTCACAGCTCTCCAGGCTTACCCGACACTGAAGAAGCAGCAACTGGCATCAGGCAGGTTATATCACACAATCTCAACCGTATACATCTCACCATAAATATCAAGAACATAATAATCTGTACGGATCAAGTCCATAGATATACGAACATAATCTTGGTTAAACTATGCCTAATTTCACCACAGATTTTGTCCAAGCAGTTGAGGCCCAATAGCTCTACATGTATAACATATAGTTCAACAAGAAGCGATGCGTGTGCGTGTGCGTGTGTGTGTGTGCGCGCGCGTATGTGTGTGTGTGTGTGTGTGAGAGAGAGAGAGAGGAGAGGGAGAGAGAGCAATATTTTGTACATATGGAAATATTAATAAAGTATAGGAGGGTGTCACTTACTTTGTGCATACATCTCTCTCTCTCTCTCTCTCTCTCTCTCTCTCTCTCTCACACACACTAACACACACACACACACAAACACATCCTCCTTCCCCAAATACTTCACCACCTTAAACCCCCAATATGCACACACACATACGCTCACTACACATGCACAGTCACAGACTGACACAAAAACACTAACACACATGCACACACATGCACACACAAAACTACACTTACACGTCACTGTATAAAAACTATATATCTTTCCATTAACCGGACAGATATCGAGCTGAAAATCCCACTGATATGGCCGCTGGGGACGTACGGTTTGATGCAGGCCAAGACTGGCTGCCCCACGGGTGGTGCATCATGGGCTGAGGGGTGGCGCTACGAAGACTTGGAAAATACATTGACTCTAAACCACGCCTCAAGCAACATACACCTCAGAGGTAAGGGCGATAACTGTGCTGCTACTAGTACACCCAGCAGTTAATGGCTCAACTGGTCAAATGGCAATCTGGAGGGACCGAAGCTGATATATTCATTTGCGGCCAGTAAAGGATGTATAAATTATGCATAGTATACTCGTACATATATATCTATCATACTAGGGGCGGTGTGGTAGCCTAGTGGATAAAGCGTTCCCTCCTCACGCCGGAGACCCGGGTCCCGTTCCCCAATTGCGTTCCCCAATTGCGTACAAGGCGTGAAGCCGATTTCTGGTGTCCCCCACGGTAATATTGCTGGAATATTGCTAAAAGCGGCGTAAAGTCATACTCACTCACTATTTATCATAATAGAGGCTATAAACGATGGTCATAGCAAAATGCACAGCTAATTTCAATACGGACTTATTGTAACCGTTGACAACTCATTCAAAGCTAATAAGCTTATTCTCGCTCTTTCATATTTCACATAATTTGATAAAGGTGAGCTAATGTACCGATGGTTTCATATTGCTAAAACATACGTTCCAGGAAGCTTCCCGGACAAAGGAAATTTCAAGTACTACTTCTGTATGAAGGGGAAGCCGAAGGTCAGTGACTGGGACATGGATTGGCCGGCAGGGGACTACTGCATCCTCAAGTATGGGAACTGCCCTTCAGGTAGATATACTTCATCTTCATACTGCATCCTCAAGTATGGGAACTGCCCTTCAGGTAGATATACTTCATCTTCATACTGCATCCTCAAGTATGGGAACTGCCCTTCAGGTAGATATACTGCATCTTCATACTGCATACTGAAGTATGGGAACTGCCCTTCAGGTAGATATACTGCATCTTCATACTGCATCCTCAAGTATTAGGGGAACTGCCCTTCAGGTAGATATACTGCATCTTCATACTGCATCCTCAAGTATGGAAACTGCCCTTCAGGTAGATATACTTCATCTTCATACTGGATCCTCAAGTATGGGAACTGCCCTTCAGGTAGATATACTGCATCTTCATACTGCATACTCAAGTATGGGAACTGCCCTTCAGGTAGATATACTTCATCTTCATACTGCATACTCAAGTATGGGAACTGCCCTTCAGGTAGATATACTTTATCTTCATACTGGATCCTCAAGTATGGGAACTGCCCTACAGGTAGATATACTTCATCTTCATACTGCATCCTCAAGTATGGGAACTGCCCTTCAGGTAGATATACTACATCTTCATACTGGATCCTCAAGTATGGGAACTGCCCTTCAGGTAGATATACTGCATCTTCATACTGGATCCTCAAGTATGGAAACTGCCCTTCAGGTAGATATACTACATCTTCATACTGGATCCTCAAGTATAGGAACAGCCCTTCAGGTAGATATACTGCATCTTCATACTGCATCCTCAAGCATAGGAACTGCCCTTCAGGTAGATATACTACATCTTCATACTGCATCCCCAAGTATAGGAACTGCCCTTCAGGCAGATATACTACATCTTCATACTGCATCCCTAAGTATAGGATCTGCCCTTGAGGTAGATATACTTCATCTTCATACTGCATCCTCAAGTATGGGAACTGTCCTTCAGGTAGATATACTACATCTTCATACTGCATCCCTAAGTATAGGATCTGCCCTTGAGGTAGATATACTTCATCTTCATACTGCATCCTCAAGTATGGGAACTGCCTTCAGGTAGATATCCTGGATCCTAAATTATGGGAACTATAAATATATGCCTACAGCAAACAGATGTGTTTATTTAGGTTATAGCAAATTAACGGAGGAGTTTGTCTGTTGTGTGTTGCAGGCTTCCGAGACGGCTACATCCAGCTTGACGACAATGACATCCCCAACAGAAACAGTCATGGCGGTACACTACCTGATGGGGATTTTGGCAAGAATACACACATCAACTTTTGTTGCAGGTAGAAATCTAGAAGAGTCAGTGTGGAATGTATGAACTGTAGTCGCGCCTGTGGTGCTGTTATAAAGGTACAGCCAGCCTCCATGAAATTGTCGAAACTTCTCGAACGGTAAAGATCGAGCCCATGCTGTCAACAACCAAGGGAGGTAACTGTATGAGTTTTCTTCTTTGCTGTTCTTTATTCACACGTTTCACGTTTTTTCCAGAGATGACGGGATGCCCACCAACCCGGTGTACCTGCCCACAGAGAAACCCTTCTACCTGTTCCTGTACAACCGAGGCTGCCAACAAGTGCACGGTATGGCACTCACCACGGAATACCTCGTCTACGACACAGAAGACACCACAACCCGGGATCACTTCGGGGGGTCTCACCCCGGTATATTTTATACTGGGCGCAAACCCGGGATACACTTCTGTTACTATTCGCCTCCACACTACAGCGGGCCCATCATTGGGTGAATGGTTATTACAGTACCCGATCATGTGGAATAAAGAGGATATTGGAAGCAAACCTGGACTACATTTGTATTACATTCACTTCTACAACTGGTCGCGTCATTGGTTAGGGCTAGAAACAACCAAGTTCTTAAAAATGGAGGGATGGTGGGGCAGCCTCGTGGTAAAAGCCCTCGCTCGTTACCCTGACGTCTCGGGTTCGATTCCCCAAATGGGTACTGTGAGTGAAGCTCATTTCTGGTGTCCCTGGAATATTGCTAAAAGCGGCGTAAAACCTCACCCCTCACTTATAATATTGGTTTGTGTCTGTATGCAAAAAATGTATACCATGTGCATTCATTGAGTCATCCAGGCCGCATTGTTGACGTCATTCACATTAACTGTGAGGGGCGGTGGGGTAGCCTAGTGGTTAAAGCATTCGCTCGTCAAGCCAAAGACCCGGGTTTGATTCCCCACATGGGCGCAACGTCTGAAGCCCATCTCTGGTGTCCCCTGCCGTGACATCACTGGAATATTGCTAAAAGCGACGTAATACTAAACTCACTCACTCACATTAACTGTGAAGTTTTAAGAAATTCCGATGAGTGAAGCGCTCCTACAATCACTATAATCAGCCTATTTTGAACAGATGTTTCTACTGGTGAGACGACAAGCTTGGCAGACGCATTTCGAATGTGAAAATCAAACTTTGCAAACTTAAAGGCTAGTTGTCAGTCCTATGAAAATGTCCAACAAGACTGAATAAAACAGAATTAAAAAAATGTTTACATTTATTGCAGATATCTCTAGCAAGGGATTTTGTCGATTGTTTAATGCTCGTCGCGATATGGCTGAAATACTGCCGTTGTGACGTTAATTTGTTACTCACTCACTATTGTTTGATGAGTGAGTGAGTGAGGTTAGTTTTACGCCGCACTCAGCAATATTCCAGCTATATGGCGGCGGTCTGTAAATAATCGAGTCTGGACCAGACAATCCAGTGATCAACAGCATGAACATCGATCTGCGCAATAAGGAACCGATGACATGTGTCAACCAAGCCAAGCGAGCCTGACCACCCGATCCCGTTAGTCGCCTCTTGCGACAAGCATGGGTTACTGAAGGTTCATTCTAAACCGGACCTTCACGGGTCCCAATTTAAAGAACTATAGACTGTGAAACTTGATGAATTCTACCATGCTTCACACCACAGATGCCGTTACGAACTTGCTGGGCGTGTGAAACAGATTAAAGATTAATTTATTTATTTTTAGATGACCCCGACTCGAAATTTTGAGTGGGGGATCATCTCAAAAAAAAATTTAATTAATCTTTAATCCTCGCAAACACACGAGGGCCTGTGGTGTGAAAGCGCTCTTCTGAAGTTGTTTGTACCATGAAATTTAACATTTAACTTGGCACGTATAAAACGGTTGTGACACTTAATATTTATTTGTTATATTTTTACACCCATACTTGATAAATATTGGAATGCACTCCGTGTCCTCCGGGGTCTGACCCATTAATTACACATGAAAACACAGATAGCTGATAGCTGGGACACTAACATGTTATTGTTACCTGTATGTTTGATATGTCGGGGTGACACCCTCTGGACATGTGACTTATGGGTGTGATAACAAACACTACACAGCCCTGGGGATAATTGATTATACATCTAAATGTTATTATGTTACATAACAAATTGCTGCTTTAGACAATGACACAATTACCCGCTGTTACGTTTGGTTTATACCATGTGAGATAGTCTAGAAATCCGCCATATGCAACTCTACTCTGCACTGAAGTTGATTAGGTCAGAAGCTGTATAATTCATAAAATATATAAACGTTTTCAAAACTGTGTTATTAAGTGACACAGGTTAAAGTGGTTAACATGTTATATACGTCCAAAATATCAAAAGGTGTTTTTAAATGGCGCATTGTCAAGTGTTGAATATTTGACTGCAGGAGTGCCACAAGGCTCAGTCCTAGGGCCTTTCCTATTCATTATATATTTATATTAAATGATATTGTGGAATGTCTTTGGCTGTACAACATGATGTATGCAGATGACGCGTCTTTGTTTAAGTCTTCTACTTAACACATATCGTAGACACCCTTTGAACAGAGACAAAAAAAATAAAATCCCAAAATACAACAGAGGCGACAATGTTTTGTTTTTTCTGAAACTAATTCCGCCTGAAACTGATATTTGATTCTAAAGCAATACGAACTATTGTAAAAACGTGGTTCCTACTACGTAAAGAAAAAAAAAGTGTTTCTAAGCATTTTTTGAATAACATTTTCTTCGGTTTGTAGTGAGTGAGTGAGTGAGTTTAGTTTTACGCCGCACTCAGCAATATTCCAGCTATATGGCGGCGGTCTGTAAATAATCGAGTCTGGACCAGACAATCTGGTGATCAACAGCATGAGCATCGATCTGCGCAATTGGGAACCGATGACATGTGTCAACCAAGTCAGCGAGCCTGACCACCCGATCTCGTTAGTCGCCTCTTACGACAAGCATGGGTTACTGAAGACCAATTTTCTAACCCGGACCTTCACGGGTTGTCCGGTTTGTAAATGGTCTAAAGATATTCATAAAAAATACTTCCATAGAGAATTAAGGTATGTCATGAATAAGCAAGCTCATAACATTACATAAACCAGTTGTCAAACGTCCTCTCCCTGAAACTGCAAGAGAGGTTTCGGATGACTGCTCGTTACAATTAAAGTTAAAAATCTTCAGTTGCAATTTATGGAAGTGCGATGGCTGAGTGGGTTAGATAGCTGACTTGGTGTGCTGGCGAGTACATGCCAGACTGAGAGTGTGAGACTCAACTCAGAAAAGCTCTCATCTGTACTTTACTAAGAAAGCGTAATCCCCATAATATGCCTACGTTACGTTTGACCGGTTTCTAAACGGCGTTGTGTATTTGAAGGATACACTCTGCTGTTTATTGATGCCTTAGATCTTGTTCACAAACAGACGTACGTATTTCTGAAATCAGACCGGAGTGGCGTTATGGGAGCTATCCAGGGCGATTAGCAGGATTCTATAGATATACTAGTACACCGGCAACAGAGAAGTGCCTGACCTTTAAAACAGAGACCGTATGGCTGGCTCTTCGTTGGGCTTCGACGTAGCCCAAGGTGGGATACGACCCCGTAAACACTTGTTAAGGAAATACGTATTTTTCAGGCCCTTTGGATATTTTCTCAATGAATGTTAACCATTTTATAATATATGTGTTTCTAAATTTACAGTGTCTTGAAAAACAACATTGAGGCAGAACATAATGTGTTGAATTGAGTATATACGTTGTGACAAATCTTCACATTTCACTGGCGTGTGTCACAGAAACTTGCCTGGCCGGAAGGACCTCGAGGCTGGAGAACTGATACATTCCGACACAGTGATGACTCGGCAGAACATGACTACACATCACGTAATCAGACTTTCCTCTTGTTTGTAAACAAATGCGCTTACTCTGAAATCGGAAAAGAAGCTTTCTGTTTGCTTTAGATGTTGTCTTGAGTCAGTGAGTGAGTTTAGTGTTACGCCGTTTTTAGCAATATTCCAGCAATATCACGACAGGGTACACCTGAAATGGGCTTCACACATAGATATTGTACTGAATATACGTATAGATATGCTGGAAACTACGACAGTGAGGTCCACGATAATCAATAGTGACTACCTTTAGGTATCAAAAGTACTTCCATGACAACGCCTGGAGCTGTACGATCAATGTAAACAAAGGATAACTGAGCAAATCAAACAACTGTTTCACGTCTCAGGAATTTTTTTCAATGAAAGTGAACAGTTGTTTATGTAGAAGTGCATTCATTAACTTCGAAATAGGTAAAAAACACAAACAAACCCAAACATATGCAATACGTTGATAGGACATTGGACAGTGTAACAGGTGATAAGTCGTCCGCATGGAGTGAGAGAGTGAGTATAATTTTGCGCCTCTTTTAGCAATATTCCGGCAATATCACAGGGGTTTGGGGGTTCTTCCTGAAATGGGCTTCACACAATGCACCCATGTGGGGAATCAATCACGGGTCTTTGGTGTGTCGATTGAACGCTTTAACCACCGACCGTGGCCGCGTGGAACTCAGGGTAAGAGAGTGAAGAATGAATAGAAGGTACCGCGTGGACCACTTCGACCACTTGCATAAACTGCTCTTAAGGTCTCCTTGTGCCGTTGGTTTACATGGCCAACAACTTTGGACGAATAAAGAATGGGCAACACTTCGGTCAAATGAAAAAGAACTTTTGGACCGCTGTCCATAAGTAATGGTGAAAAACAATACGTATAACAATCAGTTTTCTAACAAACCCCAATCAGTAATCTTTGTGGGGAATCGTTGGCAATCCTACTTCGGGTTTGTTTTCCCCCTCTTAAGTAATAAATAACCACCTGGGTCAAAGTATTCTATACCTTCTGATACAACAGCAAATGTTGCTGATTGTGTGTCATCTTACACAGTTGATTTGCGTTAGGGTACGTATATATTTCAATACTACACTACAATATGTACTGGCTGATTAGACTAACATCTAGTCTCGGAAATGAACATAGTTTACAGGGCAAAAAGTTCGTAAATTATGAGCCTAGTGGTTAAAGCGTTGGCTCGTCACGCGTTGGCTCGTCACGCCGAAGACCCGGGTTCGAATCCCCACATGGGTACCATGCGTGAAGCCCATTTCTGGTGTCCCCTGCCGTGATATTGCTGGAATATTGCTAAAAACGGCGTAAAACCATACTCAGTCAGTCAGTCTTGAAACTGGAAATCTAGACTTGCCACATAATCTAGACTTGCATGGGCTTTCTTGGATATATTTGTTTCAGGGTCTGTATGACAGACTACTGGCTGTTGTGATGTGTGTTTTACGCCGCTTTTAGCAATATCCCAGCAATATCATGGCGGGGTTACACATTATGGGAAATCGAAACTCGGAAGTCTTGGACGTGATGACTTTAACCACAACCTTGCCGTTATATAGCTGTGATATTACTGACTGCGACGGAAGTTATTCCATCATTCGTCTGCGACCTAAGCACACGACTCCAACGTTAAACGTGTTAGCAATGACAGAGATCATGGGGTGTGAAGGCAATGTTGACAGGGCTGGTGTAACATCACAGATAACGTGTCAGAGAGTCACAACTAGGAACTGAACAGCCAATATTAATACACGTTTTCCAGGGCCCCGTTTCACAAAGCTATCGTAGCGCTACAACTGTCGTACCTCCTTTACTGTAACAGACTTACAACAGTCGTAGCGGTATAAACAGCTTTGAGAAACGGGGACTTGAAGGCAAAAGGATAGTTTCACTACTTCAATACTTCGCTTGAAACCCATAGCTAAGAAATGTTGGTATTTTCATTAGTGTGTGTTGTGATACAAAATAGTCGTCACATCTTGGACGAGGAAAGGAAAGGTCACAGTTAGGTAATCTGCATGACAGAAAGAAATCATACTACCAAAAAAATCAGTCAGCATTGTTCCAATGTTTGAATCTGTTTTGGAGATGACGACAGAACCTACTTGTTCGAAGTAAAATGTTTTCTTCCTTCATTGTAGACATTCTTGTCCACCAATACCCCAGGGCCCGGTTTCACAAAGCTATCGTAGCGCTACGACTATAGTCTGTTTGCAGTGAAAACATACCGATGAATTTCACTCTAAACAAAAAGGTAAATCGAATAAAGTGAAATTAAGATTGCGAATCCTCATAATTTTACCTTGCCAATTGAACATTTAAATCTCAGAATTTTATTCAACTTAGGATAAAAGTTGTTTAACAAACGATCATAGTTTCAAATCGCATTTATTGGTTTGTATAACAAGGGGGGTATGCACTTTAAATGAATCATCGAGAATAGGTAGGGTTGGTGTAAGTTAACGGTCATCACGTACCGCACGTGCATTTGTTTCACTGTTCCATCTACTGCGCTCACCCCCTTGTAATACAAACCAATAATAGCGATTTGGCAAAGTAAAATTATGAGGATTCGCAATCTTAATTTCACTTAACTTCATTTACTTTTTTGTTGAAAGTGAAATTCATCGGTACGTTTTCACTGCAAACAGACTATAGTCTGTTACAGCATAGGAGGTACGGCAGTAATAGCGCTACGATAGCTTTGTGAAACGGGGCCCTAGCTATCTATTTTTGAAACATTTGTAGCCCTACGAAAATAATTCTTAGGGCTACAAACGTTTCGAGAATAAGGGGGACCTTGGCCTTTTCGTGTTGGAAAGAAAGGGTGTTCGTGGGAACCCCTGAACAAGACTAGTAATCTCGATATCAATCGTTAGTTTTTCAGTAATCTTCATGTTTCCAATGGGAGAAAAGTGGATATTCCATGTCTTTTCTTTTAAAGGTCATGGTAATTACAGCGCTGCCTGTATAAGTGAATCCTGAAGAACTATTTTGAATCCTGTGTCAACGTCCGTGGATACTGATCTAATATGTGTTGCAACACAATGCGGACGAAAACATTGTCATGTATATACAGGTTATTTATTGTACACAAGCATACATTCCGATTTTCGCCATTCATTCAATATACATTCACATCGGTTATACAGTTTCAGGGCACTGAACAGAATGTATTATTGTTTCCTGAAGGATGTACAGGCGTGTTGCATACAAGTTCAGGTAGACAAAAAACATATATACAATTATCTGAAGCTTGTACGCGGCTACCTTTAACAAGAAGACAACGCTGGTGTTCAGTGCTACAGTCAGGGTTTCTTGTCACAATTAATAACAGATCATTACTTTAACCGTAGCCAAAGTATCACCTTCAATAAATCCCATATTTTAACGATCTTAAAGAATAACATGCTTAAACGAAACAAGAGTCAATTTGGAAAAAAGTCTGTGAGAAAGAGATTGTAATACTGAAGATTTGCACATGTTCACAGTTTGTCTGTAGTTCACCCCTGTTCAGCAGCGGGAGCTTGTTCAGCTGCTGGAGCCTGTTCTGCCTGGGCTGTTTGTTCACTCTCAGGTTTGCTCTCTTCTGCTGCTGGTTCCGCTGATGAGGGCTCTGTTGACTCTGCTTGAGGTGCTGGTGTTTGTTCTGCAGGTTTTTCTTCTGCTGCGGGTGCAGGTGCTGGTGCTTCCTCTGCTGCGGGTGCAGGTGCTTCCTCTGCTGCGGGAGCAGGTGCAGGTGCTTCCTCTGCTGCAGGTGCAGGTGCTTCTTCCGCTGTGGGTGCAGGTGCTTCTGCTGCGGGTGCTGGTGTTTCCTCTGCTGCAGGTGCTTCCTCTGCTGCGGGTGCTGGTGTTTCCACTGCTGCAGGTGCTTCCTCTGCTGCGGGAGCAGGTGCAGGTGCTTCTTCCGCTGCGGGTGCAGGTGCTTCTTCTGCTGCGGGTGCTGGTGTTTCCACTGCTGCAGGTGCTTCCACTGCTGCGGGGGCTGGCGCTTCCTCTGTTGCGGGGGCAGGTGCGGGTGCTTCCTCTGCTGCCGGTGCAGGTGCTTCCTCTGCTGCCGGTGCAGGTGCTTCCTCAGCAGGTTTTTCCTCAGCCACTGGTGCTTGCTCAGCAGGTGCTTCCTCTGCTGGTGTTTCAGCAGCCTGTTCTGATGGTGCTTCCTCAACTGCAGGTGCTTCTTCAGCTGGCTTTTCTTCAGGTGCTTGTTCCTGTTCAGATACAGCTGCTGGTGCTGGTGCTTCTTCAGCTGGCTTTTCCTCAGCTACAGGCGCTTCTTCAGATGCAGCTGCGGGTGCTTCCTCAGCTGCTTTTTCCTCTGTTGCTGGTGTGGACTCTACTGGTGCTGACTCTTCTGCCTTAATTTCTTCCTGGACTGCAGGAGCTTCCTCAGCTGCAGGTGCTGGTGCCTCCTGAGCTGCCGGTGCTTCCTCAACTACTGGTGCTGGTGCCTCCTCAGCCTGTGACTGCTCTGCTGCGGGTGCCTCTGGTGCCTCCTCAGCCTGTGACTGCTCTGGTGCTGGTGCTTCCTCTGCTGCAGGTGCAGGTGACTCTTCAGCTGCCGGTGCAGGTGCTTCCTCAGCTGCAGGTGTTTCCTCAGCTGGTTTCTCTTCAGCTGCAGGTGCTTCCTCTGCTGCTGGTGCAGGTGCCTCCTCAGCTGCCGGTGCAGTTGCTTCCTCAGCTGCAGGTGTTTCCTCAGCTGGTTTCTCTTCAGCTGCAGGTGCTTCCTCAGCTGGTTTCTCTTCAGCTACAGGTGCTTCCTCAGCTGGTTTCTTTTCAGCAGCAGGTGCTTCCTCTGCTGCTGGTGCAGGTGCCTCCTCAGCTGCAGGTGATTCCTCGGCTGGTTTCTCTTCAGCTGCTGGTGCTTCCTCAGCTGGTTTCTCTTCAGCAGCAGGTGCTTCCTCTGCTGCTGGTGCAGGTGCCTCCTCAGCTGCCGGTGCAGGTGCTTCCTCAGCCTGTGTCTGCTCTGCTGTTGGTGCTTCCTCAGCTACTGGTGCAGGTGCCTCTTCAGCTGCAGGTGCTTCCTCAGCTGGTTCCTCTTCAGCTGCAGGTGCTTCCTCTGCTGCTGGTGCAGGTGCCTCCTCAGCTGCCGGTGCAGGTGCTTCCTCAGCTGCAGGTGTTTCCTCAGCTGGTTTCTTTTCAGCTGCAGGTGCTTCCTCAGCTGGTTTCTCTTCAGCTGCAGGTGCTTCCTCAGCTGGTTTTTCTTCAGCAGCTTCCGCAGCCTCTGCTGGGGGTGTAGACTCTACTGGTGCTGCCTCATCTGCCTTAATTTCTTCCTGAACAGCTGGTTCAGCTGGTGTCTCAGGTGCCGGAGCTGCTTCTTCTGCCGGAGCACTTTCCTCTTTCTGCTCAGTTTGTGTTTCTGATGGTGCAGCTGGTTCTGCCTTTTGTTCCTCTGTTGATTCTGCAGGCTTCTCTTCAGCAGCGGGTGCCTCTACCTTAGCTTCTTCCTGAGCTGGTTCTGCTGGTGCCTCTGTGGCAGGTTTCTCTTCTTGAGCTGCGGGTTCTGAAGTTTGTGCAGGGGCTTCTGTTACTTGTTCAGCAGGCACAGACTCTGCTTTTGCCTCCTCCGCTGCGGGTGCTGCTACTTGTTCTTGAGAAGCAGGTGCCTTAGCAGTTTCAGATTTTTGAGCAGAGTTTAATGATGCAGCAACAACATCGTCGGTAACTTCACGTACACCTAAAGGAGTAGACAGATCCCGATCTTCAGTCAGTACAGGTGCTGGCTCAACTGCTGTAGCCATTGCAACACAGGATTTAGGGGCTGTCTGGACCGCAGTAGATTCCTCAGAAACAATCAGGTTAGGGGCACTTTTTGGCTTGTCCTCAACAGCAACGTCCTCTGCGACAACTGGTTCTGAAAAACAAAAAACGTTTCGTAAGTTTCATGGTTAAAAAACAAATTAATCAATGAAGACAATAGATCACGCATGCATTTCTGATTACAATATAATCTTATAAAATCATGTCTTACAAATTACTAACACTTGCGTCGATCTACATAGTCAAGGATGTTTTAACGTGATGCACAGGGATTCTGCACTAGCGAGTAGCGTTCCTTAGGCGTTCCAGATACCTATGACCGTGTGTTTGAATCCTAGTTCTGGCTGTCTCCCCATATCCAACAGTTTCCTGTATTGTTCAAAGCAACCGTAAACCATGCTCACGGGCTAATGGGGAGATTTGTTTCACTCAAGGTAATCTGCAGCTTATTACAGAGCAAACTGATGTTGGGCTCGAATAAAATCAGTGATCAGAGTTTGTGGTTATGGTTTTGCCACTTGTGAAGCTTGGCTTGTGAATCAACGGACACTGCACAATCGATTAGGTTTGATAAGGAATGGCTTATGCCTCTGTGCAGGGGTTTAATTTTATTTTTTTTTTAAAGCCACTTGCCACAGGGCAAGTGACTTCAAGAAAGTAACTTGTCCTGGCTAATTTTCCACTTGCCCTGATTTTATGAAATAATCATGATGTAATTATGAAAGAATAAATCAACATGGTACCTGACGTTAATGTTCAATGGACTATTTATCGAGAAGTGATAAATAGCAAAAAATAATAACTCTACTTAATTATCATTGCAAAATTTAATAGCTAAATTTTGAGCAGATATGAAATGAAATCAACGTTTATTTGCAGTTTGAACCGCAGGCAGAGATTATTTAGTAGCCCACGGACAAGTAAGATACCATTATTTGATTGCCCGAAATGAAAACTGACTTGTCCCGGGCGTCGGGCGATGGGATTTCGAACCCTGCTGTGACAACTATTGGAGCATTATATCACGTCTATTTCTATTATAAAACATGGCTAACGTCTTTGTGAACAGTATTGAACTTTTTATATTACCACTAGGTTTGATAAAGAACCGCTTATGTCTTTGTGTCCAGTAATGAAACTTTACATTACAACTGGGTTTAATGACAACAGGCTTCAGCCTCTGAGACTTGACTGGAATACATCAAGTTCAGGTTTGATTAAGATAGAGATTAATGTACGAGCTTGAGTGCCATACTGATTTTACGAAATGAGTGTCAGAATTCCCAAGCAACGGTGAAGGCAATACAAGAAATCGTAAAATCGGTATACCAAAGATGCTAGTGTAATAATTTCTACATTCCCCATTATTTCTTAATCATTTCCAGCCCCATTGTTAGAAAAATGCACTAATCACGATCGACGTCTTTGAAAACCATAATGACGTCAATAAACTGCAGCTATTACATCGCTACTAGTGTGACGTCATTCTGAGCTTACGTCACAAAGGAACGTCAATGACGTCAGAAATGACGTCCTGATAACATTACGTCTACACTGATACGCGTGAAGTGATATTTGCACATACGATATTTATGAACTCGGTGTGGGGAAAATGGCTAAAGTCACAGTGACTACAATATCATATAAACATGACGTTTGATAAAGAAGCCTTATTCCTCTGTCACTATTACGGAATTAACACATTACGATAAGATCTTATAAATAATGGCTAAAGCGCGACCTGCAGTCGTTAAATGTCTATTTCCATTCAGAAGAGACAGGCATCAAATACACAGATCTCAGTCACACTAAAGTAAAGTCGTCGTCAATAAAAGTAGAATTACGGTCAGGTCAGGTCCTTCGTTGTGACTAATTAATATGCATTAATAATTAATAAATAATAAATGTAAATAATTAATATGCAAACATTGGAAAGTAGTTCAGAAAGTTCTTATTACCTCAAGACTAATAAAGACGGCAGCACCGTGGATTTGAATAATAAATATTCTCTCAATTAAAAACCTTGTTTGATATTTGGCAAAAACACTACTCAAATCAAACGTTTGACCTGTTCTACATGCCCACATGGGTGCCCACGAACGCAAACTAAACTGTAAGGTAGGTCACGTTATAACGACCTGGCAATCGTTTCCCTATGTCTGCTATGTGTATACACACATTTCCTAACGGTAATCGGTGAAGGAAACGCGCTATTACACAGACAGTGAATCTTTATTAACTTAACACTCTAAGTTGATGGCCAGCCGGAATGTTCTCTACGCTTATATCATAATTCCAGCTGCACCCACTCCCACTGGGACGTGTGGATGAAGCAACAGTGTTGCATGCTGAAATATGACCAAATGGGGTAGATTGACATAGGGACGACTGAGCTCTGACATGAGAGCGGTTCCAGGACGAACGTCAGATCCCATTCCTTGGCTACTTGGTGGGAAGGGCTCAGTAAGAACACCCGCAACAGCGGCGTCTACACAAACCAACATCGCCGTCTACATCTGTAAATAACATCTCAAGTGTTATTTCAGACTTGTCTAGATGCTGGTGTAGCGTCTGATCACTTCAGACGTACACGCTCTACATTCCAAGCAATCCACACGCCTCATCGTTATCTTTTTCTACACCAGTCTGTTCACATGATATCATGTGACACATCTGGAGAGCGCGTGGTCCTCGGTAGGTCACGCTGACCGCTGGTATGTACACTTGAGTCCAGGCTGCGTGTGGACATGACACTGAGGGTCAACGCACAGAACATGAGTCAACGTCACCACATGCTAGGATGAGATGGGCAGGAAACATACTGGACAGATCCCAGACTCGTTGTTTGTTGAACACAATGGCAGGTATTCAGTTAGACACCATGTCATTCACCAACACAGGCTTGTGAAATACCGCACAGGCTACTGATGTAAATAACCATACTTTAAAAAAGTAAAATGTGCTGCTATTTTCAGATCTATCAGTCAAGGGTGTAAATCAAATACATAATTCTTCCTTTTGAAAAAAATGTAACATATTAGCAGTATCTAAAACCCGAACAGCCAAATACATTATAGCCTTTGCGCTTTAATAAGAAAATGCAGATACCTTTTCTTTTAAATTTTAAAACAGGAAATAATTGTTGACAAAGTTAAAATGTGCCAAAATGTTTTGCTGAGGGATACACCAGAGGTAAATTAAAGAGGTTACGATATCATATCAGTTATCAGTGACTGGCATTCCTGTATACTACTTGAGGCAAGGAGAGGTATTTATCTAACTCAGTGTACGCATCGCACATTGTGACTTCGAGAGTATCAGTGACGTCACAGTCACGTGGCTAAGCCCCGCCCCTCTACACCTCCAGTTGTGAATGAATTGCGTCGTTCCACTTGCCGAAGTTCGTAATACAAGACTATCTGTAATGTATTCCCATTAATGAAACTAATTTATCTTGTGATATTAACTTTGCTAACTACTTCTAAAGAACCACTCACATCACTATTCTACATTAGTTATTAACCAAGTTTTCGGAACTACATATTTCGGGCACAATAAGCAAATCTCGTTTTCTGGGATTTGTATGATTTTCGCATAGACATGTACATACCAAATGTCAAAAATGTTCACGTTAACTATCAGAAGGAATGTGAAAAGGCTGACTAAGAAAAGACTGGCTAAGAAAAGACTGGCTCTCTGACAAGTTACCCCTGTTCTCACATCCAACAATGAGAGACGATCTATCTCTATTCCAAGCTTCAGGAGAACTTCCAGCTAAACTGGATATGTTCTCGCCAAACATCTCCGTGTACTTGATAACTCATATCTTCTCTGATTGTACCAGAATGTAGTAGATTTAATTGCAAGGATTTATCTATGTTCACTGGCGTGCCAGCGCCTCGGAGTCCTGCCTCAGCCCAGGCCTGGGGTTAAACACTTTAACAGAGGCACTAGGGGAGTGTTATATATCTGACTTATCTCACATCAAAGCCGGACACAAACAGGACTATCGCACATGCCATGTCACCCTCGAACGTGTCTGTAAATGGTAAGACCGATATTCAAGGCGCTAAAACCTAACAGAATCAATAAAACTGAGATTGAAAAAGTCACGGTGTTTTAAAATCAATGTTTAAAATCAAATGTCTATAATCATTCATTAAGACGGAATAATTCCATTGCATGTCCACACTTTACAAAACATTTCATTTTAACATTTTTTCTGGTCTTGCTGAACTGCCCCGCCCGACTTTCATCAGCACATCAATGTGTCGACGTAGGCCACAGAGAAATGTAAGTGAAGGTTATATAAAAAGAAGGATCAGCAATTCTCAGTAGGAGAGTAACAGCTGCGGAATGTGAATCTGATATACAAGAGGAACGTACTGCTGTGTCGATATCAAAGATAAGGTATCCGACATACTTCAATAAGCACCAGTATAATCGGAAAACGCGCAAATGAAGAGTTCAGTCACAGTAAAAACTAGAACAGAAAGTTAAAACCAAATCTAAAGTCAAGGACATGTGCATATAATCGAGTTTAAAAAACGTACACCAACCTAAACAGGTAACAATGTTCAGTAATGACGTACCTATTAAACATATATAAATCCTATAAATTTAACTTATAAAAGTGAATTTATCTTCAATGAAGTATAATAAGAAAGTAAAAACGTACCTTCTAGCGCTAGATGCCTGTGGCCTATGAACGCCTTAAAAGCAATGTAGTTGCAACAAGTAGACACAAAAGTCACACAAAACTTGGGCTGACAAGTCACAAAGTGGACAGCACAAATCCCAAACACTGAAATGAATCGGCGAGGTTTCTGATAGACTCAAACCTACTCCTTATTATATGTTTCACAGCGGCTAGGTAAATCTCATCTGAGTTCCGGCGTGTTGCACGACCCTGTCCAGGTGAATTAAACACTCAGTCCTCTTCGAGCTTTAGCTCTCAACTATTTGACAGTGCGACTGCACAGGCTTATATACCTGAAATTATGCATCTCCGTATCTAATAAATTGCCTTAGGCAAATTAAAAGATGGCACAGAGATGATGCGCACCTGCCTGTTCTCCCTGTTGGTAAAAGTGGACTGGTCCAGCAGTCGCGTGCCACCTGTCCAATTTAGCTACCTAACCCCTCCCTGCCTAAAGTGCTCCGTTATCGAACACAATCGTGACCCACTTTAAACAATAACTATTAGATCCTATAGTTGTAATTGTCATTCATAAGGGCAGAGCAGCTTCCTGCCATATTTAAGCAATTGTAAGCTGGACAAGTGGGAATTGTTTTCAAATGTAGGTGCGACTGGCTCCCATGTAAAACGTCAGAGGGACACGGGTGACAGGTGATGTTGTGGCGGCCTACCGCCTTCCACGTTTGGTGGGACGGTGTCATGCACACTGTCCAACGTGCCGCTGGGGTACGGCACTGGGGCTGGGGCTCGGAAGAGGCGGGGGGAGTGTGTTTGGGCCACAAGTCTTTACCAGGTGTCATGAAAGTCGGTCACGTAGGGAACTTGGTACAAGGGCTGTTTACAACATGTTCTACGCTTTGCTATTTCACAGCACACTGATGTAATCGTCGCGTTGCTTTCCTTGGAACTGTCGGCGGAGCTGCACTTAATCTGCTGTTTAAATATACTCAGCATCTTTTTTGACAGGCTCACTACATCAACGCTATAACACCACAGGATGTCAAAAAGGTAATTTATACACAAACATGTTGTACATTTTGATGATACTTAAATCCATCACAAAGTAGCTCAGAGATGACCAGTGGTCCCACAGCAACAGAAAACAACAAATTCACAACATACTACTGAGTACTCGAAAGCAAGCACTCATACAAGACTGACTGACTGACTGAGTTTTGGTTTTACGCCGCTTTTAGCAATATTCCAGCAACATCACGGCGGGGGACACCAGAAATAGGCTTCACACATTGTACCAATGTGGGGATTCGAACCCGGGTCCTCGGCGTGACGAGCCAACGCTTTAACCACTAGGCTACCTCACCGCCCCACTCATACAAGACAAAAATGTGGGGGGCAACTTCAACTGGTATACCTAACAGATACGATGCTTTCAAAACCGGAGGGATAATTTGACAGGTTAAATGGATTTTTAACTGAACATTTTCTACATCAACTCTAGCTATACATTAGAAGTTAGTTAGTGGTAGTTAGAAGTATGGCATCCAGTAAGACGGGACTGACACGGACATGACGTTTCGACATGGATACTCGAAGCTTTATCAAACAAACATCGTCTTTGATAAATTGATAGATAACGATATAGCTCATGTAACTTTTTACTACCAAGCTTTAGTCTGCCCCACAGTTCCTGAGCCACACTGTTGTCCCGCCCAGAATCTTCTGCAATGCAAAAATCTAAACGAAGAAAGTCTAGATTTTCCTCAGGCGCAGGTTTGAATGCCCCAGCCTAATGGTTCCTTCACGGTTTGAATGGAGTTATTTGGTTGTACCAAAACTGTATATTTTCAAAATCTAAGCGTTAGTCTACCAATACCTATGCCATGCATTTATGACATCTTCACCCGTTAACCTGTACTGTGGACACCTCATGAAGGCGGTGGGGTAGCCCAGTGGTTAAAGCGTTCGTCGTCACACCAAAGACCCGGGTTCGATTCCCCAAATGGGTACAATGTGTGAAGGCCATTTTTGGAGTCCCCCGTCATGATATTGCTGGAATATTGCTAAAAACGGCAGAACACTAAACTTACAAACGTCATACTGATCTGCAGCGTTCAATTTTTTCAATGGTAGGCATTTACTGCAGCCCAAAATAACAAGCAGTGATAAAAAACACAAATGTCATTTCCACGATAACAAAGATAAACTTCCTCGAATATTGATATGATGAATCTGGGTGGGTTTTTTCCCGAATTTTAGCTCAACTGATTCTTGTGTAAACTGTTGATTTTCTGGGGTCGTGTACAACCTACATAAGTACACACTTATAATGAAAAGTCCACGACATACCATATACTAAGTGTGGCATATGTAGATGTGACTTGTGAGGGCTTGCGCTCCCATTTATGCAAACATTGGAGACCTAATTACTGTAGCGGGTTCTACAGCCTACACAAACCTGTAGCTTCAACACGATCGTACACAAGTGCGTCCAATGTGCTAAATCATAACAGATTCAAATGTATCCCATCGCCCGAAACATCTGCTCGAGCAAGCACAGAATGTCTTTACGGAGACTCAAAAATGCATACTCGCAATGTTTATAAATTAACATTACCATATATCTAACCGATTATAATCGGATAATAAGTCAGTAACAGACTAATGACGACTCCTATATTGACGCGGGAGATGCTGGATGTAATTTCACCTCCACATCACCACGTGTCGTGGGTAGCAGCAGTGCAGTAGCTATCTGTATGACTCACGCCATGGTTATCACAGACAGTGATATCGGGCTGGTCCTACCCCAACACGGATATGTAACGGTCCGAGCTATGTCGGTCAATGTATGTACAATCGAGGAGATTTATCAATGAGGTAAACCAGCTCAGACTGGTCAGTAGAGGACGAGGCTAGTCCGGTGTTGTGTATCTCGTCGTAGGAGGCGGCGCAGTTTAAACAAACAGGGTCAAACGTAAATATATCTACGTGTTTGTACCGAGCTGTAAATGTGGGTCGATTTAGGAGAACATAAAAACGGTTACTGCGTCTCTCACCGAGCTGGTTGCAACACACCCGACGAATACCTTCAAGGACCAGACCCTTTCACTCAACTATGCGTTCTTATAGACTACACAATCGCTGATTATACTAATAAATCAGGGATGGATATGAAGCTTGTTTGAAGTCGCTGTCCATTTCAAATCACGGTGGAAGTTTTACGGCACGACTCTAAATACTCATGTAGCTGTTATAACAAACATGAGACAAATTAAATAAGATTCTATGTGCTAAGGTGACATGTAACCTACCCACCATCAGTACCTGGCTCTTGTAACAAACACGAGGCAAGGCTCTATATACTCAGGTCACATGTAACCACCCCACCATCAGTACCTGGCTCTTGTAACAAACACGAGGCAAGGCTCTATATACTCAGGTCACATGTAACCACCCCACCATCAGTACCTGGCTCTTGTAACAAACAAGAGGCAAGGCTCTATATACTCAGGTCACATGTAACCACCCCATCATCAGTACCTGGCTCTTGTAACAAACAAGAGGCAAGGCTCTATATACTCAGGTCACATGTAACCACCCCACCATCACTCTTGTAACACGAGGCAAGGCTCTACATACCCAGGTCACATGTAACCATCAGTACCTGGCTCTTGTAACACGAGGCAAGGCTCTACATACCCAGGTCACATGTAACAACCCCACCATCAGTACCTGGCTCTTGTAACAAACACGAGGCAAGGCTCTATATACTCAGGTCACTTGTCGTAACCAAACGTTCATTATTACCCGGTTCTTGACACTGGATTCAGATCATAGGATTAGGTCAAACACTTTCCAAAGAAAAATAGAATCAATGGCCAGTTCCGTTCATCAAAAGAAGATCTTGAAAGGACAGCACAAAGTAGGTCATCTTTAGCACTTAAATCGCGGTTTA
Source organism: Haliotis rubra (assembly GCF_003918875.1). Lineage (NCBI taxonomy): Eukaryota > Metazoa > Mollusca > Gastropoda > Lepetellida > Haliotidae > Haliotis > Haliotis rubra. The sequence goes on along the minus strand of NW_025765116.1, from coordinate 151,264 downwards.
GCTACTGAATCTCACCCCCAAACTAATAGTAATGAGACTAACTGTATGCCCTGATTCTGTCATGGGTCGGGATATAGACTTATCATGCATTACTTAGTTTCGTATTTAGACCCTCGATGGTAAAACGACAGACTTAAGCACGTTTCATCAGACGGGAGCAGGCGCGGTGGGCAAACCTAACGGTTAAGCCCTCGCTCGTTACGTCGAAGATCCGGGTTTGATTCCCACATAGGTACAATGTGTGAAGCCCATTTCTGTTGTCCCCCGCCGTGATGTTGCTGGAATGTTGATGACAGCGGAGCAAAACTTAACACACTCACTCACTCACTCACTCACTCAGGCAAGATCAAATCTGTGAGAACACTACATATCTTAACTACCCGCCATTGTTCGGTCAGCTTTCATAACAACATAATGTACAGGGGATCTATTTTGACACTACCCTTACGGGAACGTGGATGACGTGAGCGCTTGAACTCTTCAATCAAACCTTATCAATCTGACTTTGTAAAAAAAACAATGATACGTTGTCCCGTGAAATTCATCAATGACTTTCAACGACAATCATTCGCTGAGACTCGACGCCCGAGGCGAGAAATGTCAAAGACCAGGACTGAGGGATACTGTAGCTGACGTGACTGTGATAACAGCTCGGACTCACCCTTGGGAATTTCGAAGGGGGACGAGGTGAGAGGGGGAGGCTGGTGACACGATCATACATGAAGTACAAGAGTACTTCATCTAAGCGTTCACGTAACAATACAAAACCTGACGGCTGGATTGTGTGATGTCACATAGAGATTGCGAGTTTGTGTACACTGTCAAAGACGCTTAGCACATACCGACAACCCGGTGACAATTACCACTGATCAGAGTACACAAAAGCTGACTTATTTAGGAGTGTTAAGGTGGGAGATCAGTTAAAATGCTATGTCTGGATATATTTACAAAGAAAATAAACACAACAAATATCTGACCGAGGTAACATTTCATTTATTGAGGATAGGTGCTGATGCACCGACAGATGTCAGGGCGCAGGCCTGCAAAGGAGGTCATGCCAACTGACTGACTGACTGACTGAGTTTGGTTTTACGCCCCTTTTAGCAATATTCCAGCAACATCACGGCGGGGGAACACCAGAAATGGGCTTCACACATTGTACCCATGTGGGGATTCGAACCCGGGTCTTCGGCGTGACGAGCCAACGCTTTAACCACTAGGCCACCCCACCGCCTCGTGCCAACTGAGTAAGTGAGTTGGTTATAGCAAGGTCTTTCAGCCGACTGTAGACTTTGGACCACACTTTATAGTTAGTTGGTTGTTGTTTAACGCCGCACTCAGCTATAACGCGGCGATCTGTAAATAATCGACTCTATACCAGAAAATCCAGCGATCAACAGCATTGACATCGATCTTTGGAACTGGGATACGATGCCATGACATGGCATCGTGTCAACCAAGTCAGCGAGCCTGACCACCCGATCCCGTTAGTCGCCTCTTACGACAAGCATCGGTTGTTGAAGAACAATTCTAGCCCAGATCTTCACGGGCACCATGTTGTTAAAGCTCCAAGACTGAGTGCTGAAAAAAGCAATAACTCAATAGGTTCGTCTCTTGGAACTTAACCTAGGATCATATGATCCCGGTATGACAAAGGGGCGCAATTCAGTGAATTCCGCGGCCACAGTCAGAGAGTTCGCTTTAAGTCCGCTTTGAACAACATTCAGGGTGTCAGCGTATTGTTGGTGGAAAGCCGGAAGTGACGTTTACCACTTTGCTGAAACAGACAAGCACGGGTATGGTGCCGACTAGACTCAAAAACTAGTCTCTGAAATGAACATATTTTACAGAAAAAAAAGTTTATAGTAAAAAAATATAAATATATATAATGGAAAGGAGCCCTGAGACTTTTTTTTTCATTTTCTGTGGAAATCTAAACTTGCCACATTTTCTAGACTTGCGTGGGCTTTTCTGGATGTACATGTATTTGCATTCAGGGTCGGTATGACAGACTAGGTGCTGACAAACCTACAGCTGGAAATATCTGGGCGAATGGCCAGAGACAATCCCACGATAATAGGCTTCTTTGTAGCGCAACGACATTCGTAAGCCTCTGATAAACTATAGAGTTACGACAGGTCGTAATGTTACGAGTGAAAGAGTGAGTATGGTTTTACGCCGCATTTAGCAATATTCCAGCAATATCACAGCGGGGGACACCAGAAATGGGCTTCACACATTGTACCCACATAGTGTAATGTTAGGAACGCTTAGTGGATCAGGACCCTTGTGTGTCCAAGGGACGCAACTCTGTATAGTGAATTGCGACGTTTGAGACGATTGGAACACCCGTACACCCCCGGGGCCATATACGACAGGGCTGTCGTACCCCCGGGATAACGTCATCTCAAAGAGATAAAAACACAACGAGGCAGTGATGACGAATGCCCTTCTCGTATCTTTACTGTTAAGTTATGCGTACATTTGACTTTACTGTTCACATGAATTATGCAATCATTAGTCGATAGCGATAGTGACACCTGACTGGAGTAAGTGGGTCATATGTGTGTCGTTCAGTACACCGCCCACTTGAATACATCGCAGAGACGGATTTGTTTTAATGTTCTGGGCCCCGTTGCATAAAGCGATTTTAGGTGCCTGAGAAAGTGTACAGGGCCAATGTTTTGTGTACAGAAGTTTTCAGTCGCCTCCAAACAACTTTCACCTGCCAATTCCACTTTTTGATAAAATATATACGGACACTATCCAACCACCAATGTAGGACATTCACTGAGCTGAGCTTGTTGTCTCCCACGGAGTTGAACAGCCTACGTGAATCATAAATATTAGATTATTCCAATGAGAGCCACCATACACATGTAGTAGAAATAAATATGAAAGTCTGAGTAGAGCACTGTATATCTCATCTAATATCTGAGTTACGAGAGTCACTTTAAGGTTTGCACGATTTAATGAGTTCAATGGTTCGTACACTATGAGACCAAAGATCGATTGCCGTACAGTTATGTACATGATATGTTAAGTGCAGTATAGGAGGTACGAATGCTTCGAGAAAAGTTCTTAGGCTTACGAGAGCTTTGTGAAACGGGCCCTACTCGATAAAAGCACCTAGGCACCGTTAGTGCCACGGAAAGAAACTTCGGTGACATTCGTAACTATTCGCCTCTTTCCGTGACCTACAAGAAGGCTTGCCGGAATGACACGAGTAGTTATGAATGCTTCGGTGAAATAGGCGTCAATACGTAATCTGCTCAACGAGCGAGCAAGTGAGTTTTACGCCGCTATTAGCAATATTCCAGCAACATCAGGGCGGGGGGGACACCAGAAATGTGCTTCACACATTGTACCAATGTGGGGAATCGAACCTGGACTTTTGGCGTGAACGCTTTAACCACTAGGCTACTCCAATATCTCCCCTTACGTAATGATCTACAAGATGAACATGTGTAATTGTATCCCACCACCCCTCTGGTCAACGATGACGACTGACAGGCTAAACAGATAGCTGGATTCTTACAGTCACGCACCTCCGGTAACCTTGCTTGTCCAACATGTAATATTACCGTACACAGGCTTCCGGCAATGGTAGCTTTGAATTCCTGCTGTCTAACTACATCTCACTTCCAAGCCAGTATGGTATGGAGATCCGACGAGGACTGGCTTGACAAGTTCTTCCACGGCCTATGTCTACTGGCGAATTTCGTACAATTCGACGTAACCTCAGAAATATGTTGAAACAAGTAATTCGCCTAAAATCAGTACACTTAGATTGGACGGATCACATCGAAGCCTAAATTTGTATACTGTATAGTATTTTGGGACATGACCCTGTGATATAGGGGTCAGCCGTAGAATATATTTTATATAGCAACAGGTAATGTGGCGGTATGACTTAAGGTCAAAATGTTCTCTCACCAGGTGTTAAGGCACGGATTCTTAACAAATTCATTACAAATGATTCCAGAAATGAACTCTTGAATATTCTGTGTATTACCACATTTAAGGTGTCCCCCGCCGTGATATTGCTGGGACATTACTAAAAGCGGCGTAAACCCATACTCACTCCTTGAAATATTCAGTAACCATTAAGATTGAACGGGTACAGGCATAAGGTTGAGGTCAGGGCTAAGTTTAGGTTAGGCTTGGTGAAGTTGAACAGGGGAGAGTTTGAAGGTCCGGTGTCGTTTGGTTCAGGTCAAAGTGGATTTAAGGTCAAGGTAAGGTCAAAAGGGTTTGAGGTCGGGTGAGGTTGAGAAGAGATGACGTCCCGATGGCGTCTAGGACAAGGTGGGGTTGATGTCTGGGTGGTGTAAGACTGTTTGAGTGAGTGAGTTTAGTTTTACGCCGCACTCATTAATATTTCAGCTATATGGCGGCGGTCTGTAAATAATCGAGTCTGGACCAGACAATCCAGTGATCAACAGCATGAGCATCGATCTAGGCAACTGGGAACCGATGACATGTGTCAACCAAGTACTTGGCCTGACCACCCGATCCTGTTAGTCGCCTCTTACGACAAGCATAGTCGCCTTTTGTGGCAAGCATGGGTTGCTGAAGACCTATTCTATCATCAATGTACATGAGTCATAGCAACTCAGTGGTAACAAAACCCGACCCGAATATATAATGTATGTTTCATGTCATGTATATCCATCGTCTCCTATTGATTAATATCAACAACATAAAGTGTCCGGCCAAACAGAAGCTCGATAAAACCTGTCCGACAAAAACATTCAGCTACAATCATGCAGCACACCGTCGTGTTACCCAAGTACAAAGTAATCACTGACACGTCACCCGGCGAGCCAGCTCAACGTACCTGCTGCTTCTACCAAATAAAAACTACATTTAACATTCATTTCACGAACACAGGTACAATATTTGAACAAGCGGTTTATACCCTCTCAAAAAAAACCTGGATGTCATTAAATTTCCAATAAGAGGCCCATCCTTGTGACAGACTTTTTTCTCATTCTCTACAGTACAATTGAGACATGTGACAAACGATGACAGTTTAATATCTCCAATATCTTGAGTATCACTTAGCTCACAGATTCAAGACAGGTCTTGTTGATTCAAGGTTATACTGTATTGGATCAATGCCATTCGAGGCCAGGGTCAGATGTCATATCCAACACCTTCTCGAAGGCCATTTGTAGGTATGTATGCAAACAAATCAAAACCAAAATTGCACAGTTTATCTCATCACAAACTATTCCTATATACAAATATTCGCTTTGCAATAATTATTAACATAATAACAGCACACATTTGCCTTGCATAACTATTAAATGGACATAATCCAGTGACACGATCTATTGAACCTGTCGCCATTCGTCAGGCACACTAAACACATTACGTGATGGTGTGAACGCGCGCACAGTAAATGGAGGGATTTTGGGGGGTGATCTTTAAATAACCAGCCACACAAAATATTGACAAAAATTTGTTAAAGCGTAAGGTTTAATTGGACACGTTTTACAGAAGGATCTGCTCGTAAGCTGATCAAACTCCACAGTGAGCTGGTTCTGTGCCTGGCTTCAACTAGCCATCAACGACAGTTGTCTGTCAGATAAACACCATCAAACACGATATGCCTCTGACAGTTTCACTTTACAGACATATAAATATATCGCAGTGATACCGTGTTTGGCTAAACATATGATGTCATATCACCGGCCAACCATGTAATGTCCTTACTTCTCACATGTTATAAACAGGAAATGTGTGACAATTAGTTTCGAAATGTTAACATTCATCATATATGTGCAAGGACGTCCCCTGGCACAGAAATACGTGGACAATGTTAAAGATTGCCGTCTAACACATACATTTGTACATTTCACGAACAACAGCTGATGACATTTGCGTCGCAATATGTTGCCAATCACGTTATGGTTATGATGATGATGATGATGAGTATAATCATGCAATCAATCAGGTTTCACGATACTATATACGCATGATCTAAACCATATGTACATATTCATATATACAGACGGTATTGACTAGCAGGTATCCATTAATCGCGGATTATGAGATTGAGCCACATGTTCTACAATTTCAACATGAAAAGAGATCTGTATAAACTGCAAAACAATAACCAATCGTTATTTATATGTGAGAAGGCCGAACACAGGATAAGCCAGTCAGCCCGAACCATCTTGCTCAGAGCACGCAATTGCGTCTCAATATGTAAACATCCCCTAATTTCGTGGCAAGCATGTCGACATGCTTTCAGCCCCAGCCCCGAAATCTGACCACGTCTCCGGAACATGACATCGATAGCCTGTTCCTGCCAGCCAGCTTTAACTACAGACTAACCCGTATGCTGTGTCGCATCGACGACGCCAGGTTTTTGCTTGGATAGGAATCCGCCCATTTTTGTAGTTTCTGGATCGGTAAAATGCTCAGATGAAGACGGCGGTGCTACGTCACTAGGCGCTGTACATCGCGGGAAGGGTAGAAGTCGGGTACAGTGCACGCTCTCTCCACTCGACCTTCGCTATAGTGCTGGTGTAGTCGGTTCAGACAGATACATGCATGTGCAGGAAACAGAACACTCGAGTAACAGCTGGCTCGTAATGATTAATCGGTCTACGGGAGCACACTGCGGAATAGAGCCTGTAGCTGTGATAAGAACACGTCTAATGATCCCGTCCTAAAGACGACGATTTCGTAGCTTTATAACAAGGTAATGGGCAAACGCAAATGATTTGAGTAAAGGTTAGTTCGTAAGAAAGCAGCGTATGGTTCGTGACGCAATCGTGCAAGTATGGGAAGCCGATTGTTGGGAGAGCGGGATAGATCACTGATAGGGCGATGAGTCAACAATGTCTGGTATGTCTACGTTTGCTTCATACCATCCCAAATCATATCGACATCAACAATTAAGTTAACGTTGGATTCAGTGCATAGCTGCTTTAACAGAAGGCGAAAACCATTATGATAATAGATCTACAGTTCACTCTAACACAACGTGCACATAAAACAGAACGAGACACGTCCAGAAATAAAAGTCTGAAAAATATAATACGACTGGTGATGACTAAAGATAATGAGGGTGAGGTTGATGATGATAATTATTGTGGTGGTGGTTATGAATATTCAATTATTTTAACAATTACTCATATTTTTCCTGCATGCCACCCGTTGACCAGACATGCGAACAAAGTATCATATCAGTTATAGACCACTGGTGGTGATGGCGATGATGATGATGATGATGATGATGATGATGGTAATGGTGATGGTTGTGGTGATGATGATGGTGGTGATTGTGGTGGTGATGAGGAAATGGTGGTGGTGGTGGTGGCGAGGGTGAACATGTCATTATTCCAACAACTACTCTTATATTGAAAAAAAAGTGAGTGCATGTCTCCCATAACCAGTGTTATCGGTGCCACATCAGTTGTTGACCATGATTATGATGATGATGGTGGTGATGGTGATGATGATGATGGTGTTGGTGATGATGATGATTAAATTGTGGTGATGGTGGTTGTGATAATGGTGAAGATGGTGATGATGATGACGATGATGGTGGTGGAGATGATGGTGGTGGTGATGATGGCGATGGTGATGGTCTTGGTGATGATGATGATTGTGATGATGGTGGTGGTGGAGATGATGATGGTGGTGGTAATGATGGTGGTGGTGGTGATGATGGTGATTGTGGTGATGGTGGTTGTGATAATGGTGAAAATGGTGATGATGATGACAATGATGGTGGTGGTGGAGATGATGATGGTTGTGGTGATGATGGTGGTGGTGGTGATGATGGTGATGATGGTGATTGTGGTGATGGTGGTTGTGATAATGGTGAAGATGGTGATGATGATGACGATGATGGTGGTGGTGGAGATGATGATGGTGGTGGAGATGATGATGATGGTGGTGGTGGTGGTGGTGATGATGGTGGTGGTGGTAGTGGTGGTGATGATGGCGCTGATGTTGATGATGAAGATGGTGGTGAATCACTGGTGGTGATGATTATGATGATCATGTCGTTATTCCCACAACTACACCTATAATGAAACCAAATGTCATTACATGCAGCGGACGAGCCAGACATGCATGCACAATGACACGTCATGTAACCAATATCCACTGATAATATATATATATATCACAGCGATTTCGTGTGCAGGTCAGCAGATCCAAGAGTGAATGAAACCACTTAGTGAGATTATTACGTAGCGACGCATACACGTCTCCTGCAGACAGGATTCGCACGAGACAGCTGCCTCATTCAAGGTAGCTCGGTGGGTCATTTGTGTCACTGTGTTTTTAAAGCAGCACATATTGTCTGTGAGTCACTTGCATGTTGCGATTCGTCATTACACACGACAGTGACAGATCCACATTATTAAAGTTAGCAGCAGGGTTACGTGACTAATAGCTGCAACAGTTAGATTTGCTTACGTTGATAAAGGTAGATACCGTTAGTCTCTATGACGGTGGTTCAGAAGCAAATGGTTCAGTGGTTACTAAGTGCATTTTATGTTCTGTTTCAGACGAATCATATAATCAAGAATGTCCATTGCCCCAACTGAGTTAGGATGGGATGGGGGGCTGGTGGGGTAGTTTAATGGTTAAAGCGTTGGCTCGTCACGCCGAAGACCCGGGTTCGAATCCCCACATGGGTACAATGAGTGAAGCCCATTTCTGGTGTCCCCCGCCGTGATATTGCTGGAATATTGCTAAAAGCGGCGTAAAACCAAACTCAGTCAGTCAGTAGGATTGGATGGGATTGCATCGAAACGAAATTTTGCTTCCGACAGTTATGAAATAAATATATGGGATTTTCACAGTATTAATTTTATGAAGCAAAAGACATATTGTAAAATGATATATTTTAAATGAAATGGGATATGTCGGCTCACAGTATTAATTTTATAAACATATCTAGCTTTGCAGCTGTAGTTCAAAACATATCTGATCTCCTTACAATATTGATGTACCACAAGTGATATACCACTAGAGGTACAGAATATTTGCGTATCTGCGTAAATTACGCAAATATTTATGTGAAAACTCAATTCCTATTAAGTCTATTGCGTACAAGTACGCTTGAAATTTTGTAAAAACTCAATAAATGTGATCTTACATGCCTACACACAAAAATTGTCAAATCTTAGCTTGCCTACCGGTGGATAGATAAAATAACTGAGGTATATTGAGAGGTTCTATTTCAGGAACTTGACAACTTGGAGTCTTTCTTACAGTTTCTCATATTACAGATCAAATATAAATAACAAACAGTAACATTTAAACTTTCGTATAGTTTTAAAATTAATGGAAAATAGTAAAATACCAATGGAGTGAGGTGAGTACAACTTATTTGGTTACTCAAAGGACTATTAGGATACCCAGTTGAGATGAACACTAGCGAGTACATAACTCAATGACCCAAAACGTTATCTGCAGCTCTGTTACCACACTAAAGATGCTTTATTTGACATTGATATTTGAACAAATTATTTATTGAATATATAACCTACATACAGGTGCATGGAAGCTACCTTACTATACCAGGACCCCATTCCATATCCACAAATGTCGGCCAGGTCTGACGTTCACACATCTGATCATACCAGGTCTAACTTTCAAACAAGTGACCACGTCTCCAAGGTCTGACGTTCACACATGTGGTCATATCATGTCTGCCAGATCTGACGTTCACACATGTGGTCATACCATGTTTCCCAGGTGTGACGTCCACACATGTGGTCATGCCAGATCTGACGTTCACACATGTGGTCATACCATGTCTCTCAGGTCTGAAGTTCACACATGTGGTCATACCATGTCTCCCAGATCTGACGTTCACACATGTGGTCATACCATGCCTCCAAGGTCTGACGTTCACACATGTGGTCATATCATGTCTCCCAGATCTGACGTTCACACATGTGGTCATACCATGCCTCCAAGGTCTGACGTTCACACATGTGGTCATACCATGTCTCCCAGGTGTGACGTTCACACATGGGACCATATCAGGTCTGCCAGGCCTGACGTTCAGACGTGTGATCATACCAGGTCTGACGTCCACACATGTGAGCATACCAGGTCTTAATTTATTTCTCAATAAATGAGTAAACACCATGTAAACCAGTAAACACAATGTAAACCTGTGAACTGTGTCATTTCATGACTGCATAAACAGTTCAGCTTCCTTTGTCCAGGACCCAAACACCAAAATATCTTATCATGTAAAATGGAATTTCCTGTTATGTGCACTGGCATTACAAAGGGACACGCCCAAGTCAAGCTGTGAGATTGAAAGTGCCACCAGTAAACAGTTTGATGGTGTGCAAAGATAGCTTTTGAATCACGTGAGTTGGTTGAATTTATAGCATTGTCCATTTAATGAATCATGGTGTAATGATATAATTACCCAAGTTTTTGTACTACTTAACGTGCATCGTGTTTAATGTCACGTAATGTAACGCAGTCCCGTACTGTATCCCTGTACCCGTACTGGCTTATACACCTGTGACTTTACCAGGTGTGCCATTCACACACTAGTAAGTGACTATACTAGGCCCGGTGTTCAGTCTCGTGGGGTTCCAAGGGGTCATATGTGGACTTACGTTGATACATCCATACGTAATAATCTGACCTTTCATACACAGTCACTAGTGCCCTCAAACATACAAGACCAGAGGGTCTCACACATGACTTTATCAGACCTGAAGACTTAATCAAACCTTAAGCCCACCAGGGCAAGGCACTCGGGGATCTCTGCGCTACTACAAGCGTACGACTTGTGCGGTAATTACTCCTGTCGTACTGTTGGACGGATACCAAATATGTCGTCAATTACACACGTCATTACTGTCTACAGGCAATGTATACAGACTGCCACCCGAGCACAGTCAAGAAGGACCTGAAGGGCAATATCTGACAATGTTCTGTACAGAAAGTAAACACTTATACAAGGCGTGTTCTATACCTACTTTGGTTGTTAAGTCAATACTCCACCATAAACAACGAGACCCCTGTCTCAAAACTAAAGGGATATTTCATTAACCTCTGACAAACCATCTATCAAAAAGACAAAATTTAGATCAAGGCCTCGTTTCCACAAAAGCAACCTTTGCGACCCGACCGTTGCCAGTAGGTGTTAAATTATAGGATTTACGTACATACGTCTGAAAGGCAAGCTCACTTTGTGGAACACAGGTCAGAGCAAACCCTGGATCGTGTACCTACTCATGACGTTTGTTATTGTGTGTTTAGATGTTGTGCTGACTATCTTGTAGTGTTGGGAATTGGTTAAAATCTCATAATTGATGATTGGTCCATTACAACCGATCAATCATCGAAAATAATTGGCTAGCGTCATTTATTAAATTGTCCTGGCTGTTTGTTAATGCACATAAAATAATGAAAAAAACATTCTTTTGGGATTTTTTTTTCAAATTTCACGTCTTTAAAGGATGGCTAGTATGTTAGGAACATAAATTTCCTGGAGTCTTCAAGATAAATTTAATCACGACTTGGAACGAGCTTGTAGTGCTTATGAAACATAACATTCAAAACCAACCCCTTGAGATAAATATTGTTAATGCAAACAAGTGTTCCAAAATTGTTTGTGTTCGATTATGACAAAACATGATCGATTGCTTTGTCGTTTAGTCATTGCGACCAATCTTCGATTATTTCAATTAATTGGACCACCACTACTATCTTGATGTGGATAGCCACGTGGAAACACAATCTGTAAACTCATCGTTTGTCCCCGGTCGTGACAGGTCCATGGCCCGACACCTGCTGGCACACTCTTCCCGTAGGAATGCATTACCATTCTCTTCAAGAAGAGGAAAGAATACATTGACTAGACACAAAGTTAAGCCCAAATCAGACCTCGATAACGGAGGCATTCCTCATGACTAACTTGGATTAAGTTGAAAAAGACCTCCAGCCAAGGTTGTAACAGGTCGACCGCATGGACCATTTGGTTCACTGGTTCCCCGCCAGACCTATTTCTGGCATCGTCGGCCATATCTCGAAACGAATTATTACGTATGTAGATTATTTATCCACTTAACTGTATACCCAGAATTAACAAAAATACAAACGTACCTATTAGATAGGGCAAACAGATAGAAACCAGTTCTAGAATGAGCGAGTGAGTGAATTTAGTTTAAAGGCGCTTTTATGAAATATTCCAGCAATATCACGGCGGGGGACACCAGAAATTGGCTTCACACATTGTGCCCATGAGGGGAATCGAACCCGGGTCTGCGGCGTGACGAGCGAACGTTCTAACTACCAGGCTACTCAACTGCCCCTGTTCTAGAATAAAATGCCTCATGAATATGTATAAAGACCCTGGATTGCCATCTGTTGAACTGATCCTTCGATCCAAACCACCAACGTCAATCAATACGTAGGCAAATAAAAAATACCTTTAGCTGCACCAAACAAGAAAAGCTTTATTCGATTTCCCTAAGTCAATAGGATATATATGGTTAATGTACTGTGTGGTTAATATCCGGGGTTACTCAAATGATTAAGTACGGCTGGGGATCAAGCGGAGTCCTATATCTAGGTAGGAGGTAAACATATAAGTTCCCCTCAATGAGTTTAATGGTAGATGCCGTCATTTATCAGCAGCTGAGGATGGGTTGGCCTGACCTGATGTGCAGGGCAGAGAATAGGGGACATGGTGTCCCCAGCTGTGTGTCGAGAACGTTGTGGGGACACAAGCCTGACTCGGTTAACATATTTATAAAGTGTTAAATCAAACACACCGTCGATCAGCCTCCAGTTTGTCACGGAGTGGAGCTTTGGCTTCGATTAGTGGCAAATTCTGTCGGTGCGTGTCTCGTCGGAACATGATTCAGTGTGCATGGTGCACTTTTTGCTATGAATATTTTTGGCGTCTCCGAGACAAACTGCCATCTTTAGTTTCTGCCCTGTTAGGTACAATCAGTTGTAGCAGATCGTCTCCGTGTTACATATGTATTCTAAATAACAACCTGTTGCCATATTGATCGAATATTCTTGTTTACATTTGAGAGGATCGGTGTCGCTCACATTTTAACATAACAAAAATGTGACTTGGGAGATCGAAGTAGGACCTCTGCAAAGGATCAGATGCTTCTGAGTCAGGAATCATCTGCCGACTCATAACACAACATAAACATACAAAAGTGACGAAACTATACAAGTATCGCAACGCCTAAGATTATAAACCCGCAATAGCCATGTATGTTCATATCATAATTATATTAGCTTGTTTGGTTATTTAACCCTTCGGGAGCACAATGCATTGATTTTAGATGACTATTAAAAGGTAGCATCACGTGCGATACGCGTACCTGTCAATAAGCAAATATCAAGTTTCAACTAATCTTACATATCGATAACTTAGAAAAATCCATTGATTTCGTTGATAAACAAATCCGGGTCGTCCTCAAATGGCAACTGCTCAAAGATGTCAAGGTATTGGTATGCCGAATGAAAGATATGTTGGTCGTTTCCACTCGCACTAACTGAGGAACAGATGAACAATGACATCAGATCTACACTGCAAACATCTTGTGAACATTGACACAAAAGGATTATTTTCCTGTAGACTTCGTATTTTCATATTTTTCAAAGAATAAACACATCCTCGATAAAATTCAAACTAATCGATAATATTCCGATTATACATCACGGACTAAGAGGAATGACAGTTAATCTATTTTAGGGAAGAAATGTGTAACTCCTGAGAAGTCATTCAGTCACCCACAGACAAGGGTCAGAAGAAACGTTGCTCAAGTACATTACTCTACAATTCCCATATGCATGAGGGGCGGTGGGGTTGCCTAATGGTTAAAGCGTTGGCTCGTCACGCCGAAGACCCGGGTTCGAATCCCCACATGGGTACAATGTGTGAAGCCCATTTCTGGTGTACCCCGTCGTGATGTTGCTGGAATATTGCTAAAAGCGGCGTAAAACCAAACTCAGTCAGTCAGCCATATGCGAGATTCCCAGAAGACAGTTCCAGCGTAATAACTCTCCGATGTTTGCACGTGTACAGTTTAGAGATGTGAAGAGTTGTTAGTTTGTTGACGAGTATTGTTCATTGTTGACTCCTAGTGCTGTGGTGTCTGTCATTGTTTATGACGTCCCAGATTGATAATACATATACATAATGCATACATGTATTGATATTGTCATCACCGAAGTCTCTCTGTATGACCGACATTTCACACATGTACTGAATGTCTAAAAAGATTATGTCCGATGCAATTCCCTATTTTGACTTATACCATACGTTCCCGAATTATTTCAGGTGAACAAATGACTAGACTGTCTAAGACTTATCATATGTTTATGACGGGTGCCACCGGTGGGGCAGGATACGCTCACCTTTTCGCAAACACCTAGTATCATCACTATTTTGTAGTGATGCATGAACACATGCTCTGTCATCGTATCGCATGGTGATAATCACTGTATTGTCTGGTCCAGGCTGGATTAGTTTACAAATAACATGGTAAAGCTCTGATACTGCTGAAACAAATATCTGCTCAAGAAATAGTCACAATTGTACAATCGACTCTGCTTTTAGCAGAAATGTCTTATGGATGTGGAAAGGGTTTTGTCGCTTGTAGCTTTTGACAATGAGTAATACTGACAATGTTAGCAAAATGAGATCTTTCGTTCTGATGCAATACCTCTCTACCTTAATATCTTAGGTATAAAAGGTCTGGAGAATCTTGAGCGAGCTTTGAGAGCATAACAAATGTCAGCTTCCTGAATTTGATCATCCTCCAAAACAGCGTTCCTTGCGGCCAACCTGGTACCAGTGCCAATATTATGTGCTAATTACTGAAAAAAATCAAACTCTATTTCACTAAGAGAGTAATAATTGGAAACTCAAGGTCGATATAGATAATCCAAAGGTTGTAATATTTTGTTAAACTGCGGTTCAAACAGACATAAAATTTCATGTTTAATAATGCCACATGTTTCTTTTCGTGCCTTGTTTACAAATACGGGACAAAAAGACAATTCTTACCGTATCAATGAACAAATTGTTCCCCAAGATGCTTGCAAAACATGATGATGCTATAAACTGTTGTAAATAGAAAAGAAAATGCTGCAAGACGTCACTTTTTTCCCGAAATGTGTTTATTCCAATAGTTTTGATTAAAAGAATGTCTGATTTTAGGGATGCAGATGAAAACTATATCTTGCCTCCATGCAACACATTTAGAAGCCCTGAGGCTGATTAGTAGTTCAGAAAGCCCACTTGACATGACCTCCTGTGAAGGGTCGGAATATGATATCCTCATACAGACACGTAGCCTATCGGAGTAAAATATTTGATTTTGATGAGAAGTCAATCTTAATATAATAACGTACTTGAAACTAGAGGTTACTGAATAATTCGCACGGGGCTCACACGTCTCCCCAAAGACAGATTTCCAAGTAGATTAATGGCTATTCCATTATTAGTCGCTGCCATTTGAATCACCAAATATGTACATGTATTGTGTGCCAAGCCTATGAAGAGACCGCGCTGTAAGCAATTTACAACTTTTATGACGTAACATATTTAACTGTCTTAACATAAATAACGAACGATTAAATAATTCTGAACGATACGGTTCATAATATAGATTGTGGCGGTGGGGTAGCCTAGTGGTTAAAGCTTTGGCACGTCACGCCGAAGAACCGGGTTCGAATCCCCACATGGGTACAATGTGTGAAGCCCATTTCTGGTGTTCCCCCGCCGTGATGTAGCTGGAATATTGCTAAAAGCGGCGTAAAACCAAACTCAGTCAGTCAGTCAGTCATAACACAGATAACATAACAAAGTAGCATCAAAGAGTGTAATATATCGTAACGATATTCATAGTTTCATTGCCCACACGGGTGGAATAACCATGATTATATCATTGTTACATCTGATATATCTTCACATGGCGGTGAGATTGTAGTGAAAGCCAGACAGCCTCCCACAGATTCCCGCCACAGACTGGTGCTACATATATACAAGGGTGATGCAACACGCACCACGCCGACCTGTCAATCACACAGCACCCTATACGTCCTTGGTAGGTAAGGCAATTGGTCATTGATATGAACACATGTCAATTTCAATGCAAACTATGCATGAAGCCCAGTCATCTGTTGCTGTTCTAGTATCACATGTCCGCATGACTAACACCAACACCTGACGTTTCGACAGACTCAACAGACAATTGACACAGATTTGTGGATCAGGAACACAGTAATGTGATGAACCTCTAGATGTTGGCTGAATCACAGTCATGACACATTGTGTTGTGTCAAACACGACAGTCCAGTGTCTCACGGCATCACTTGCATTTCTGGCGTACTATACGCACGTCTCTGAGTGAGTGAGTGGGAATGGTTTTGCGCCGCTTATAGCAATAATCCAGCAGTATCACGACGGGGGACACCAGGCTTTACACACTGTACCCATGTGGGGAATCGACCCGGCGTGACGATCGAACGCTTATCCACCAGGCTACCCCACCTCCCAACACGAGTGGGACGTTGACGATCTGACGGAACCTTTCATCCCTCCGATATAACACAGTAAAATCACCATTTTATTACGCACTTAGTGATGTTTTTTCCCAGCCAGGGCTCGATTTAATTAAGAGATGTTACCCTACTTGCACCAGGTGCAACCTAAGATAAAGACCTAGTTGCACCAGACAAATTCCAGTTGCAACGTAGTGTGCTAAAATGTTTCGGTGCACATAAACCTTAATCAGTGATGTAGTACCCATGAAACCATAGCAACACTGAGACACAGCTGATCCCTGTTTACAAGAGCTGTCATAGCCGAGACGTGTTTATGAATAGCAATGTTTCATTGCCATAGCTATTCAAAGTTTAGAAGAAACATGGGCTGGCATATTTATGCATATGTTAGATTTATTGTTGATTTATTTCTCAACAATTCACTTACACCTTGTGCAAGATAGACTCATAGCTAGGTTGTATTTTGTAATATTGGGTTGCACCAGTGCAAGTAACAAAGCACTAAATCGAGCCCTGCCAGCTATATGACGATATTCTGTAAATTGGTGGTGGTGGAATTGGGTTTAACGTCGTGCTTAAGAATATTTCGCTCATATGACGACGTGCATGCGTGTGTATGTGTATGTGCGGCTGCTTGTACTAGCCCAGATTTAAGCTGGTTTTATAGTGCTAGCCCACTGAGATACCATGCCGCAGTGAAGCATGAATACCCCACTCAGACACATTATACTGACTCCGAGCCAACCAGTCCTTGTTGTACCCATTAATGCCGAGCGCCAGGGAACAACAAGTACCATATTTTAACGTCTTTTGGTATGAGGCGGCCGGGGATCGAACCCGCGACCTTCGCTCTCCGGGCGGACGCTCTAACCACTACACCACGGAGGCGGTCCATTCTGTAAATTAATCGAATCTGGACCGGACAATCCAGTGACGGCGCATCGATCTATACAACTGTGACATACATCAACCAAGTAAGCGAGCCAGGCCAGTAGTGTTCGTTTCTCGCCTCCTCGTACAAGCATAGGTTTAAGGCCATTTAGTGATGAAATACTATGTTTAACTGAAAACAAAATCGATACTTCACTGTCCACAACACAATATGCTTCTCCAATACAGATAAATAGTAGATATAACTGCACTACTGGTGCCCTTGACAACATCAATTTGTACAGGTGACTCCATTAGATAAATGTGTCCATTGACAAGCAAGGTCAAATGTGTTGCACCATTAATCTTATGTAATCGTAGTGTTGTACACATAGACACAAAGTAGTCGTGCTAAACTGTAAATGTATTACTAAGCATGATAGACAAACGTCCTCCATGGCATGTAGCTGCTTGACGCAAGACATTAGGTAGCGCTGATAGATACTCAAGTGAAAACTGTCCACCTGTGTTTCGGAATGCTTGCATGGTCACGATATACTGAGATTGTCAGACGTGTAGTAGATGAGATGTAACATAGGCGGATCCAGACGGGGGATGCAGGGGTGCGCACCCCCCTTTTGCCCTGAAAGTTCATTAAATGACCATTGAAACTCTCGTGAAAAAGAAGTATGGACCCCCTTCTTTCTCAATAGTGTGCACCCCTCCTTTCTCAAAAAGCTGTATCTGCCCCAGTGTAAACATTATTGCAACTCCATGTCATGAAACCACCCAGACTGAGGCTAAAACACGTATCCAAAGGAACTCGACTGTTTGGTACATAAAGCTGAAAACACTATAGTTTGAAACTAGTTTCATATGTCTTAACATACACACGCCGAAGAAGAGAGAGAGAATTCAGACAGACAGCGAAATAGGGCGAGAGAGACACTCAAACAGGGAAAGAGAGACAGGAGATCGTTGTCAATTACCTTTTATATCATTTTAAAACTCATTTGTATGAATTTTAACAGTATAGTAACAGTTTATTTTTATATGTTTTTAAACACATATCTCATATATCGCTCGGCTCGGCGATTGGTCGTTTGTATTCATTGTATCATGTTGTATGTTCTATATATACAGTTTTAATACGGCTGAGATGTAAATAAAATATTTTGTCTATCTGTCAATTGTTGACATGCAAAGTCGGGTTGCAAAGAAACTGTTAACTTATAATAAACAATGGCCTACGCTAAGTTGCCACTCAATCGGACGAACGCAATCGTTCACAAAAGGCCAGTTTCGTGACAAATTTTACCATTCTGATCAAATCAGTTTAAAGCATGTTTTTTAGACCACTGCAGTGTCAGCGAGAATGGCAAATGATATTTTCCCCCAGTCAGCACTTTTTGCAGCTGGGTAACGGAGTGCTACGGTGGGATTGAATGGGGTGACCCACGACGTGCGAGTTCCCGTGAGGGTGCCCAGGTAGGTGGATGTTTATCAGAGGAAGTCGGTTAATAGGTGACATAAGGCTACACTTGCCCGGCACGAGCACACATGTGTCTGCGTCGTTACCACACAAAAAACAATGCTTGACAATATACAATACATACGTAATGTGTGTCAAGGTCGACAGCTATTTGTTCACAAGAAGCAGACGTACGGGACAAACAGCGACGATTACTCAACCAAGAGCTCGCCATTAAAAAATCGACATCAAATAGTCATCATGCCTTTCATACAAACATGCTCATATACAGCGTTTCACAACGCAGTCTGCTGGCAAATTTGCCAAATGCAAATATGCTGGACATTCGGGTCGGATTCGTGAAAAATATAAAAAAATATATAGAACTGTGCATGACGAGTTATATCATCAGTGTAGGGGAAACGGCAATTAGCCATGTTAACTTCTTCTGTAGCCTTCACCCCTGCCTGCTAGCTCCTCACAGCGCTGTCAATGACTCCTTCATGCCTGTTTTACAGACACGCTAGCCAAATAACATTATATATCGACAGGACAAGGTGTGAAGAGGAAATTGTATGGCCAGCAGATATGCACGACATCACAAAACATTGTAAACTTTACCAAATTTGTTCGTATGAATAAGAATCAGACTTTGTCCATTTCATCTACTTCGCGTTTCGATTCACTGTGCACTGAAGAACCAATACGTATTCAAAGGCGGAGTTTGAGGTTTTCAGGGACCATTTTCTCATATTTGAAAATGAACAGTTCTTTAACCCCAGCAGATTTCCTGATGTAGATACATATGTTAAAACACTGAAGTACGAATAATCGGCCTTTTCATTCAGTTTAGCCATATTTGTGCATTTAGTCACATCCCGGACTTGCAAGACTGACTGACTGAGTTTGGTTTTACGCCGCTTTTAGCAATATTCCAGCAACATCACGGCGGGGGACACCGGAAATGGGCTTCACACATAGTACCCATGTGGGGATTCGAACCCGGGTCTTCGGCGTGACGAGCCAACGCTTTAACCACTAGGCTACCCCACCGCCCCAAGACTTGCAAGAATAAGAAACAAAAAATGTTAGCGTCAGTAACTTGCATGTCTGATACTTTCATCCAAATATTTCAAAGCGTTCCACAATTCATGTCCTGTTAGCTAAATGGTATTTGTCCGACCATGTTCTTTTGAAAACGGGTGATATATCAGATAACCACCTGAGTGAGTGAGTGAGTATGGATTTACGTCGGTTTTTTGCAATATTACAGCAATATCACGGCGGGGGGACACCAGAAATGGGCTTCACACATTGGACCTATATGGGGAATCGAACCCAGGTCTTCGGCGTGATGAGCGAACGCTTTAACTACTAGGCTACTCCAACGTCTCAACTTACGTAATGATCTACAAGATGAACATGTGTAATTGTAGACTGTGTATCGGATGGTTAAATGCGTAATGTCTCTGACAATGTGTCATCATGCCCAGGGCGGCATGTACGTTCGTGTTATCAACCACTGGTTTGCGAGATCTGGGCTCCATTATTTACAGCATGTTCTTAGCCGTCTTGACTGGGGACTTACAGACATTCACGAATATAGTCAGATCTCGCACAGGAGAAATACGGTGGATGCGGTATTTCACAAAAATGGGTACAGCTTAAACACAATTTCTATATGGAAATAGTGAAATATCTGATCTTGATGACCTAGCTATCTTAAAATCTGTTTACCTCTTCATCACTGCTTCTTGTAGATTTGCTACCAAATATGGTTGAAGAACTGTTAACTTCAATAAATATATCGGTTGTTATAACGAAATTGCTATTGAAATATTAATTATCATCTGACTGTACATTAACCTTGTGGTTTGTCATGTGATTATCTTCTATGATAATTTTGGTTTATTTACCTTTGTAAATTGTATTGGAGCGGCATTATTTTAAGCTTGTAGCTTGTTTGCCAATCCATTCGTTTGACGAATAAATATGTTTAAACCAAATACGGTGTTTTCATTGAAGTAAGCACATTCTTCATATCGCAACCTACATTTTGGGAAGGGGTAAAATCCTGGAAAAACAATTTACAGAGGCCCAGATAAGCTGCGTATCCGGATAAAATACACATAGAAAATGTCCAATTACGCATTGAAAAATAATTGTTGCGTACCAATTATGCATTTAATATGTTAGATACGCAAAAAGTTTAAAACAAATGCGTACGGAATATATTTATAAAAATCGCTTGCGTAATGAAAAAGACATCGATTGGTATCAAGTTGTACTGTTAGTATAGGACTAGTATTGTATTGTCAGTACAGGATGAGTGATTTTTTATGAAATCATTTCCATTATATTTAAGTTGGTTTTGATTAGGTATGACATAAGGCAGAACATACCTGCTTAGTAAGCTTACTCAATGACATAATACTTAGGTGAGTAAAAGGACTGAAATACGCACATATTTGAAAGCAGTGGGTAACGGAAAATGAAATACCCACTCAACATTCATAATACCCACTCCACAAAAATACATTGGGTACAGTACCCACATGAGCTAAAACTTATCTGGAGCTCTGCAATTACATCAATTGTTTGGGGTTTCCTTCACATGAATGAGTCCAACTGTGGAAAGGTTGAAGAGTAATGTACTTACTTCATTGACAACAGGTGTCGGGGCAATATATAATCCTTGCCAAGCAGTTTGTGATAAGCGGGCCCATTAACACACGTTAAATCTTAGTCCAACTGATTAACGGTTGGAACAGTCATTGTTTATTATCATGAATAACATGCCTCCCAACTTTCAAAACGACTGGAGATCAGACAGGGTCCGGTACTTTCTGGATACGTCATTTGTCAGAGACATAACGTGCTTAGTCTGCATCAGTGAGACAGGCTACCGGCTCGGGTAACACTGCTACAAAGAGGCGTACATCAGACCGTATTACCCTCCAGAGAAGCATACAACTTATAACGTCAGTCAGACAGGCTACATTATCTCCTTGACACGTCATTCTGTCAGGTGCTGAACGTGTTCAGTCCGAGTCAGTCACACAGGCTACATTATCTCCTTGACACGTCATTCTGTCAGGTGCTGAACGTGTTCAGTCCGAGTCAGTCACACAGGCTACATTATCTCCTTGACACGTCATTCTGTCAGGTGCTGAACGTGTTCAGTCCAAGTCAGTCACACAGGCTACATTATCTCCTTGACACGTCACTCTGTCAGGCGCTGAACGTGTTCAGTCCGAGTCAGTCACACAGGCTACATTATCTCCTTGACACGTCACTCTGTCAGGTGCTGAACGTGTTCAGTCCAAGTCAATCAGAAAGGCTACATTATCTCCTTGACACGTCACTCTGTCAGGTGCTGAACGTGTTCAGTCCGAGTCAGTCACACAGGCTACATTATCTCCTTGACACGTCACTCTGTCAGGTTCTGAACGTGTTCAGTCCAAGTCAGTCACACAGGCTACATTATCTCCTTGACGCGTCATTCTGTCGGGTGCTGAACGTGTTCAGTCCAAGTCAGTCAGACAGGCTACATTATCTCCTTGACACGTCATTCTGTCAGGTACGGAATGTGTTCAGTCCAGTTCTGAGAGGCAACATTAGCCTTGTTATGGACACGTCATTTTGTCAGATACGGAACATGTTTGATCTTTTCAGTCTGCCTTATTGTGAGGCCTTTGTCTATGTGGGGGATATTATGTTGGCGACTCCAATTCGACTCAACTCCGCATTCTGAATTGCGGCCCAAAGCTGACTGAGTTTGGTTTTACGCCACTTTTAGCAATAGTCCAGCAACATCACGGCGGGGGACACCAGAAATGGGCTTCACACATCGTACCCATGTGGGGATTCGAACCCGGGTCTTCGGCGTGTCGAGCCAACGCTTTGACCATTAGGCTATCCCACCGCCCTCGACCCATATAGATGCATGCAGGGTATAGTGGAGATTTATCGTAACGTATACCCTGGAGATTATCGAGGGTGAATTCGACCTTATTGTGAGACAATGTAGTTAACATAAGAAAGTCAAGAACGGGTTCTGAAAGCGGTCACCACTTGACTTATTTGTTGCGCCACAAGTTAAAATGACATTATGCATGGTGTGTTTCTACTGTCAACAAACAATCAATCGCCTGTCAGTGATAGCACTCCTGATGACTGAACTGAGCTCGGGTGTTATGGAGAGGGTGCTTAATATTTATTTTTCTTATCAAAGAATAATGAGGGTTGAGTTGCATCGTGGTGCAATTAAATGATCATTCATTTCTGCCTTCAATCAAATTTGACTCCAAGGTTGACGTTAACACTGTATGTTCATTACAGCATTACGTTGACGTTAACACTGTATGTTCATTACATCATGACGTTGACGTTAAAACTGTATGTTCATTACATCATGACGTTGACGTTAACACTGTATGTTCATTACATCATGACGTTGACGTTAACACTGTATGTTCATTACATCATGACGTTGACGTTAACACTGTATGTTCATTACATCATGACGTTGACGTTAACACTGTATGTTCATTACATCCTGACGTTGACGTTAACACTGTATGTTCATTACAGCATGACGTTGACGTTAACACTGTATGTTCATTACAGCATGACGTTGTTCATTACACGATTGACGACGTTAACAGCATGATGTTGACGTTAACACTGTATGTTCATTACAGCATGACGTTGACGTAACACTACAACGTGACCTTCACAACATCCGCGTGTTCTGCAATTATGTAGTGGTTATTAGCTGCTGTACATTTCAGATGTTGCTTCTATCTCATTGGTTACGGAAGCTGAGGAAAACATTGTCTAAACCGTTCATCTTGAATCGATACAGACACTTCACTTTGACATTTATGATAATTCTTAACGTGTCAACTACCAGTAAAGTTAGATAAATAATAACTATTTAAAATATAATAATAAATAACTAAATCAGGGTTGTTTTCACTGCAAAAGGACTATTTTACCCATAATCAACATGGATGCACAGACATTTCCGGGTGCCAATCCGTTACGACTTGTCTTAACTCATAGTTTATCGTACAAAGGTCGTAGCACTAAAACATTATGTGGATCGAGAAGTTGGAGGCGAGAACCCTGGTCGATAGTCGGCTCCACCCTGCTTGGTGGCGCTGTGGAGTAGTCTAATGGTTAAAGCATTCGCTCGTCAAGTTCCGGGTTTGATTCCAACATTGGTGCAATGTGTTAACCCATTTCTGGTGTTCCCTGCCGTGGTATTGCTGGAATATTGCTAAAAGTGGCTAAAAACATACTCACTTACTCATGCTTGGTAGAACGTATAGTGTAACCAACATCAGCACCTTGGTGTAGTTATTTTACACTGTCAATACCAGATCCACAAACTGTTCGCAGCACTAATATAAGCCATTCGTAAGCCTTTGAAAAGTGTTACGACTGGTCGTATCTTTACGAACACTTTGTGGATCGGGACACAAAACGACTCAGCAGCAACACAGTAGAAACGCAAGGCGCAATAGCTCGACGAATATGAGACGCAATAATAATATAACATACTGACTGAATATTCTACTTGGCACACACGGCAGAAAATAACACCAACCCCGGCAAAAACCATGTAAACATCATTCCAACATACGGCCAAGATGCAGTCCCCGTTTTACAATCACGCCTCCAACAGGGTAGACGCACAATGCTTAGTTCTCGCCAACATATGCTACGATTTTCTCAGCACAGAAATATCTCGGATTGAAGACGTATATATATAAACATGATTCCCAATTTCCCATCATTACAACCTCCGACTATGCATACTCAAGAGTTCAAGAATCGGCTATTGCTTTCTTCTCCGCTGGATGCTTTGTGGACGTCAATGTTGCAGCCAGATGTTCTGTAATCCGCTTCAAGCCAGCGGACCTTAATATTGTTACGAATGTTTATTGACTATTGTTCCCAAGGTCGGGAGTGCTTTTGACACATACATACAATGTCTGTATTGTTTTCCAAAAGATCTGTCCCCGCCCTATCGTTTTGAACATGCACACAGCTGAATACGCCGGTATCACAGAGCCTGATCAACAACACAGACACATAAAACAGCTAATTCAAAAATATTGTTACACAACACAAAATTCTTCAAAATCAATCTACTTTTTAACAGCAGAAAAAAAACAGGAGCATTATCTAAATAGAGGATATTATATGAGTGCCCATGTCATACTATGTTTACGACACGAGTGCCTGAATGTTGGTATTTCCCGAGCGAGAACGAGGGATATACCGATATTTAGGCACGAGTGTCGTAAACATAGTATGGTATGGGCACGAATATAATATTCTGTTTATTACCGAAGTCGTCAAATTGAGGAAAATAAACCCAAATCTACTTTCAAACACAGGCTGGCTACCCGACGTCGCCGGGAACCAGCTTACGCAACGTCACAGAAACAACGTGACGTCATGGCAGTGTTCATGACGTCACGTCACCATCACAGTGATAGTGATACTTTTTACCTATAGGGCATGAACGTATAGTTAAAACTCGGACGAAGCTTTAACTATAATAGTTCAGGGCAAAAGTGTGTTTCATACTATACATGGTGGTAGGGCGAAGTGTATTTCTTTTCTAAGATGCCAAATTTAATACTTTCTAAAGATAATTACGATCAATTTAAGGCAGAAAACAAACGACGGTGTCGGTGACCTAAATTAAGAATCCTCGCACTGGGCTTACTGGCGCGCTGTTCTATTGATGTGTCTGCCCCCTACGTTAAGACGAACGTTACCAGAAAAAAACAAATGATAACAGTTTGATGATTAAATATCTTCTCTGAATTATTTTAATTGCATCTGTCATTAACGTAAACCATATGGGGCAATATGAACGTTGCATTTCTACTACCAGCGTAAGTTTAGATCAGTACATCCAGAGGAAGTTGAGTAGTCAAGCGACATTCCACAATTGCATTGTGGGAATGTAAACATTACGAACGTTACCGTGTCGCTGAAAACTTGTGAGTCGAAATGACACATTTTAACCGTCGTACAACATAAACGTAATGTTTCCACCAGTGATGTTAGCTGCGTGAAGCAACAGCAAACCAAGAAACTGGATGCAACGGTGTAGTTTACTGTAGGAGGCCGTACGAGGCGATGACAACTGACATGCATCGTGACGTCGCTTACATTGTGACGTAATGTAAAATGGTTCGATTACGAGGGGGCACACTAGAATGGCGCGGTGACGGGATAACGTCATTCAATTGTTACGTCATCAAAAAACTGTACCTTTATTGTCTGATAATGTATTTTTTTTTCGATTGTTCTAACCGCTAGGCATCTTAGAATTTACCTTAGGGCATCGTATGAAAAATATGAACCCCGATATGTTCGCCCTCATAGATAATAAAATGTGTAAAACCATTATGCTACTATCTAACACAAACAACATATTTCACGATTAAATATGGTACTCTGACATCTGTTCTCACTGCTTTGTGAAGTTGTTTATGCATATTGTACACCTGTATATTGAAATTATATTATAATAAATGTTGTTCCTTGGCCTGGGTGGTAATAGAGTTCATGGACCCGATCCGCACAAAGTTCGTAGAGCTACGACATTAGTAAGCCTATGATAAACTATAGAGTTACGACAGGTCGTATCGTTACGAATGCTTTGTGGATCGGGGCCCTGTTCAGTAACATGTAATTAGCGTCAACGTTATTTAGAGACAATGTGTTTGAATGCAAAGTTGGGACTTTAGCTACAGTACACACACACCGGAGTCTCATGGGCGTCGTGCTGGTCATATTGAAATATGATATTTCATATAACCTTTATACTTTACAACAAATTGAGAGTGTATGTTTTGTACGTGTTTGACACTACTAAAGTACTTTCTCGTGTGTTTCTGGGGCGATAATATTGACACACAGAATATCAAGTATGATGTTTCCCCATAACGTCTCTCGACTACAGGAACAAATCACCACAGATGTAGTGAACATAATTCCTCTTAGAGTCAAACAAAAACTACTTCATCGTTCAAGCAGATTTCATGTGTTATTTACAGCTTGCAAGAACACTGACAAAAACATGCATACGATGGGCATGACGTGTACCAACAACACTTCTGTATTCAATGTCTATATTCACATTCAACACCATACGGTATTTGTTTTGAATCATTAGACGAGTGTTGCACAATTCAGTCTTGTTTCTTTTTGGTCTTATCATTTATCGGGATGAAGAAATGAGGATACAAGATGTGAGTAAACATCCTTCTGGTTAGACGGAAACGCCAGCCTATCTATACGGCAGCATCACCACATGTACGGTCGGACTTTGCCGTGATGACGAACAGGCAGTTGTCACCTCGGTTTACACAACGCTGTAGGGGACACGTGGTAAAGGTGCATCGTCACATGAGCAGAACTTTTCTGTGTGCGTGCTTGGGTATAGGGCCTGCATGTCTCGCGAGGCACTGCTAAGCTGGTTCCCGACTCCCTTTGCGATCGCCAACTTACTTTATGCGAGACGGAGCCCAGCTTACTTCCGGTACCAGATGTCCGGTGATACGCATATATTCAAGAACCAGTTCTGGTTCCAAATTGCGGGACCGCCAAATATGACATGACTAGACCGGACCAAATGTGCCACCATGCTTGGCTGTCACAGCTGTTGACGGTCGTAATAGTAAGCTAATTTGGGGATGATGAGATCGGAAATTTGTTAATCCCGCAAGGAATATCGGTTCCTTAAAAAAGATTACTGTCAGCTGACAACCATGAGACGATTCAAAAAGGTATGAAACGTTGTTTGTCACCGGAAGTACTAAGGTCTCGCGAGGTGCCGTGACCTACTTATGGGCCCTATTCTCAAACGACGGGGGTAACATTTACATGAGATGTTCACATTGTGCCCACGTGGAAATCGAACATCGATCTTTGGGTGACGAGTGAACACTTCAAGCTACGACACCCCGGCTACATTTTCTGATACTGGTGGATATCGTCTACACCCAATATCGTTTGTCATTTGCAAAACAGTAAAGAGTCTTTAACTTAACACTAATTACGTTTTTCCTGCATAAAAAACAACGAACCACTGCTCGTTACATGTCAGACACCATACACCGATATGGTCTGTGTGTACACATATTTGCCCGATTTCCTCGCAACTCCAGATCAGGTTCCCTGCCAGCCGTGTAATGACTGCGCCAAACACTTCACAAGGGGCACTTCTTATATTGATTGCATCCAGGAAGATGTGAGGACTATTCCTGATGTATATTCCTGTGAATCTGTCCTTGGGGATTCGTTTTATTCAACATCTCGAACCTTTGTACACGCCAGAAACATAAAATGTCTTGGCTTCTATATGTTTATCAAAAAGGAACCAACCTGGGACCATTTCGGGCCAGAATAGGTCCAAAGTATTTGATGTCTAAAGAGTGAGTTTAGTTTTACGTCGCTCTTTGCAATTTTCCAGCAATATGACGGCGGGGGACACCACAAATGGGCTTCACTCATTGTACCAATGTGGGGAATCGAACCTGGTTTTTCAGCGTGACGAGCAGACACTTTGACCATTAGGCTACCCAGCATTCCTGCCTAACCAAGAAAATGTAAACTTTCGTTTCCAGTCTTGAACCTGTGACTGTTGGCCTAAACAAACTGTCACACAAAAACTGTGACATTTGATCCTTCAGCTGTACGAAATGACTTCATACAACTGCAAGACAATACAATGTACACCAGAATTACACAAATTCCCAAAACTTCATTCTCGAGTGCATATTATTGTATATAACCTAAATACAACGGCAAGATTAGCAAAACGTCCCTTCCACCCCGGTGCGTTCCTGAATGTAATTACAATGCAGCACTGGTCTTGTATTGGAACTGTATGTAGAGTTGTGACTTGCTTGGTGTCGGTGTTCAGTGTGACATCCACATGCAGGTCACATTGACACCGAGTGGGACAGTGAACTTTAAACAAGCTAACCACCATTGATAGAGCTCCTTCGCATTGTCCTGATTCGGTGGTTGAAGAACAACCACATGCCGGATGTCTGATCCTGTACATAGTGCAGTCTGGTTAATGGCCACATAACTTCATCACACAACACAATCTTCAAGCCTTGTCATCCGAGTGGACACTAGACATGTTTCTTCATCCCAAATTCCAGAAGAGATTTTCCTGTTAATATATCGCGCAGGGCTTCTAAAATACTCTCCATGTGCTGTTTTAAAAATATCGCTGTCAAACTCTTGCAATAGCAATATTATCGTAACCTAAACCAGCTTGGTTTCATTTTGAGGAAAAAACTAATTTAGATTTCAGACCCGAATCTGCTTAGGTACTGACAGAAAACAACTTTTTCAGATACACAAATGATAAATCAGTCTATCTCCTTCTCAAAATGTGGAATTACGTGAATAAGAATTTTTCATCTGTATGAGATAAGTGGTGACATATTGGTCTCTCCACCAATCCCCGGGCAAGGTACGTCTACATCAGCTCCCCCCCCGACATTAAGATTTCAGCCCAGGCTTGCCAATGCCTGCAAGTCATCAAGACGCGCTTGGCCTTTGGGCTAATTTTCGAAATAGACTGGCCTTCTGATATGAAGTCAAGATGGGTGTATTATTGTTGAGACCAGTCCAGCGCGTAACACGTGGCATGATAACTTGATAACACTGGCGTGTGCCAAACTCAGAGCTTACGTATCTGCGACGTTCTTTATATCTCGGCATGCAGCTCTCAACCCATCCCAATGAGATTAACACGACTGTTTGAGCTGTGCTGTCACTGTAGTTTTTGTTGAGCACTTATTTTTTCTATCACCTACATGATCTAGTTACCGCCTTGTAAATCTAAATATCATGTAAACATGTTGTTTTCTTTATTAACCTTACGACAGAAACTGAAACGAAACACCTTTTCATTTCTTGTTTCTATATTTAAACGTGTTATTTTCTCTCTACCCTGAAGTAATGCATACAGTGGGGAATATACAGAGGTTATCATGCAAGCAGGAGTGTCATACTGAGTTATTTGTATTTCCCTGGGGACAGCAGGGGTATGACATGAATTCACACAGACTTCGTAAAGAATATGTGAATTACTTGCAAGCATTATCATTTACAAAACCTGCTGATTGTCGATTCATTCAGTGCACCTGCACTGAGCGAGTGCGACTGTGATTGTCCATCGCTGTGTTGTTTCGGGTCGACACCTGGTTTCCACTCGGATATTTCTGTCCCCATGGGTAATGAACAGAATATTCTGTGACGAGCGAACCATTTAACCACCAGGCCACCCCATTGCTAGAGGTGTGACGATACAGAAATTTCACGATACGATACGTATTGCTATATCTTGGAACGATACGATTTGATTCGATGCATGTCACGATATGCTATCTTTAGTTATTTTCTTTCAAAATGTATATTTTGGTAGCAAGTAACAGTGTAAATTTTGACATAACCGCCACTTTCTGGTGAAAATTAATAATTTTAAGGTCAACGATACATATCACGATATGAAAAAAAGTATCGATATATTTATCGTCGGATAAGGTATCACGATTATCAATACTACGACATATCGTCACAGCTCTACCCATTGCCCCAATTTTGAAAGGTCGTTTAGTCAACAGAAAACGTGTTATGGTGACCAAAACATCTCTGAACACCCATTCCATTTTCTACCAACTTCAACTACGTATATTCCAAACTGCAACACAAGTTGTGACAACGTGCATGCACAAAAGTCTTATTTGAAAAAGGCCTCAAACATTTGTTCGACGGTGATTCATTCTCCATAAAATCATCATCACCCACCCCACCTAGCCATAACTTAAGAAGACCTGGGTTCGATTCCCCACATGGGTACAATGTGTGAAGCTCATTTCTGGTGTCCCCCGCCGTGATATTGCTGGAATATTGCTAAAAGCGGCGTAAAACCAAACTCACTCACTCATAAATTAAGAACAGACCCTTAGCAGAGGCTTCTTATGAATATGGAAAGGGTTTCATCGACTTGTATTTGAATAAAAAGTAATTTAGACAGTAAGGTGAGTGAGTGAGTTTAGTTTTACGTCGCACTCAGCAATATTCTAGCTATATGGCGGCGGTCTGTAAATAATCGAGTCTGGACAAGACAATCCAGTGATCAACAGCATGAGGATCGATCTGCGCAATTGGGAACCGATGACATGTGTCAACCACCCGATCCCATAAGTCGCCTCTTACAAGCATAGTTGCTGAATACCTATTCTAACCCGGATCTTCACAGGTCTAACCACTTTGGTGAAACCACTGATAATGGCTATGGTACAAATAATCGAGTCTGGACCAGACAATCCAGTGATGAACAGCATGAGCATCGATCTGCGCAATTGGGGACCGATTGTGGATGGAGTGACTGCACAGTCTGGAAGAATGGTTAGATCCCTGGCAGCCTACCAAATGACGTTAAAAGATGGTAGTTGTCACCTTCTTGGCTCTCAACAAAGGCTGGGTCTCGATCCACAAAGCGTTCGTAACGTTACGACCTGTCGTAACTCTATAGTCTAGCGCCACGAACTTTTTGTGGATCGGGACCCTGGTCCATGGGCCCCTGGGAGTGGGATACTATATCCCTTTATCAATGCCGAACTACGACATTTATAACAGTGCGGCTGCACAGATAAAACAAAAACGCCATTAGTCAATGTACAAGCAAGCAAGCCCACACGTTCGCACGCCTATCGCCATAATAATCCTGGGCCCCGTTCCTCAAAGCTATCATAGAGCTAAGGTGATCGTAACTCCCATACTTTAACATAGACTTACGACTGTCGTAGCGCTACCATCGCTTTGAGGAACGGGGCCCGGAACGCAACATTAAGCTCCAACCCAATCAACCAACCAACTGAATATATTGTCATTTTATATTACTACCAGATCGAGCCGTGTCTTATCATGCCCTTCGGTCAAGTCTTTTACGGACATCTGAAAAATGGTGTTTGTTTTTATTTCGCAATAAGGATTCTAATTATTGATAAGATATCTACGAAAACAGGTTATCGGTTGCCGGGTGAAGCTAACTTTCACTATCTGTGATCACAGTTATCAACATGATGATTACACTGCTTCCAGGAATTATTGGAACATTATCTAATATTGCCAGGTCGTGCACCCAGAATCGTTACAACATGCCGAGTTATATCGTCTCAATATTACTCTCCTCCAGCAACGAACTGTACTACTGCAATTAAACCCGGGCGTGCACAAAGGTAGGACTGTGTCATCTCCCGGGGGCTATGTCACACGGATTGCTAGGCTGTAATATGACCCCGTTTACTGCCTAAACGTGATATAAAGGAGGGCTGAAGTAAATCGATAACGTGGGCTATACCCAAGTTCGACCCGAACTGTTTATGGTTAAGCAGCCAAGGACCGAAAAAGACGAACACACAACAGAACCTTTAAACACAAAAACTTACACATACAGAGAACATATGTTCACAGGTAGCGTTCCTACACAGAGAACATATGTTCACAGGTAGCGTTCCTACACAGAGAACATATATTCACAGGTAGCGTTCCTACACAGAGAACATATATTCACAGGTAGCGTTCCTACACAGAGAACATATATTCACAGGTAGCGTTCCTACACAGAGAACATATGTTCACAAATATATTAACTAAAACCCAGAGAACCAAGCGAACACATATACCCACAGAACATATATATACAGAACATACATCACGAACAGGGGTGGTGGGGTAGCCTAGTGGGTAAAGCGTCCGCTAGTCACGCTGAAAACCAAGCTGAAAGATCAAATGTTCGAAGATTGTGTTGTGTGATGAAGTTATGTGGCCATTAACCAGACTGCACTATGTACAGGATCAGACATCCGGCATGTGGTTGTTCTTCAACCACCGAATCAGGACAATGCGAAGGAGCTCTATCAATGGTGGTTAGCTTGTTTAAAGTTCACTGTCCCACTCGGTGTCAATGTGACCTGCATGTGGATGTCACACTGAACACCGACACCAAGCAAGTCACAACTCTACATACAGTTCCAATACAAGACCAGAGCTGCATTGTAATTACATTCAGGAACGCAACGGGGTGGAAGGGACGTTTTGCTAATCTTGCCGTTGTATTTAGGTTATATACAATAATATGCACTCGAGAATGAAGTTTTGGGAATTTGTGTAATTCTGGTGTATTGTCTTGCAGTTGTATGAAGTAATATAGTACAACTGAAGGATCCAATGTCACGGTTTTTGTGTGACCGTTGGTTTAGGCCTGCAGAGTCACGGGTTCAAGACTGGAAATGAAAGATTACATTTTCTTGGTTAGGAAGGGATGCTGGGTAGCCTTAAGGTTAAAGCGTCCGCTCGTCACGCTGTAGACCCGGGTTTGATTCCCCACATGCGGCTACAATGTGTGAAGACCATTTGTGGTGTACCCCGCTGTGATACTGCTGGAATATTGCTAAAAGCGGCGCCAAACCATACTCACTCACATCACGTACATACCTACACACACACACACACACAGTTTATGTACCCCAGAGAGACACACATGACTTTCCTCAACACACAGAGAGAGAGAGAACATTCCCAGAACAATACCGATCAGTCCAGAATATTACAGCATGTGTAACAACATAAATGGGGGAAATGATGTCATTGTGTATATAATGTTACATAATAATCATCCATGACTAATTCTATTCCGCTGACAGTGATAAATTACGTGACATGGGCGGCTAATTACTACTTTACATTACCTATATGTATTATTATACCTATGTCTCTAGACAAAAAAGTATACCATAGTTTTAAAGAATCAGCAAGCGACCAAGTAGCCAGAGGTTAATGTGCCATTGTATTGTTTAAGGTGGAAGCACGATACAGTTACAGCCATACACTTGCACATGTGTTAGAACCAGCAGTAATGTCATGCACCTGCATCGCCTAGCCTCCATTGCAATATTCCAGCAACCACTCATTGATGAAACAGTGCACTGGCACAAACTGGGTGACATGGTTTATGCATCAGAATGACTCAAAGCTCAGATTGTATAGGTTTACAGTTATTTCAATAACCTATTACTTATATATGAAGGTCGCTTTATCAATTTCAGCAAAGTGGGAAGACAGCTGTAAGCGTGAGTCATGTAGTTTATTTGACCATATTTATCAATAATATGTTTGTGTGAGCCAGGAAATAGGACACATCAAGGGAATATGCTGGATCAGAATATGTAGCAGGGAAGTCAATAAATACACAATAGGGACAAATCTGACTTGGAATCACTAATAAATCAGTATGACCAGATGTTGAGAAATAGTCTTTTTCATCTCAGCAGTTTCTGGTGAAAATATTACCCATGGAGTAGTACCCATTTGCGTGTTATGGTACCTTAAGTATTGATATGGCATGGAAGAAAATATTTTCAATGTGCCCTGAAGGGGCGACTAAAATTACCAAAATAATACTCACCATGATTCATTTAATGGAAAATGCGATAAATTTGACCAACTCAAAGGATTCAAAACTATTTTTGTACCTATCTTTGCACAGCATAAAACTGTATATCAGTCGCATGAGTGTGGCCATTTTGAATGCCAATACGCATACAGGGAATCCTGTTTGGATGATAACATAGTTTGTGGTTAGTTTATGGGTCCAGGACAAATGAAGCTTATCTACTCATGCAGTCATCATAGTGTTCAGGACATCCAACTCTTTCATTTACAGGTGAACATGATGTTTACTGATTTATTGAACAATAAATTGAAATGACACAATTGGTGTGATGTTTTAAGTTTAAATTGATCATCAAAACTATAAAGGTATGGGCACACTTATTTTCACAGAGGCACACCAAATTTATCGGTCTGGTGCCCTATGGCACCCTTCGACAAAAGCTGCATTTCTATTCCTGTTATTATAGAAATCAATCAAGCATTTTCTGAGGTGGACTGAAGCTTCATCATTATTCAATCCTATAAAGGTCAGTAGGAATGTGTGTATAGTCAGGAAGAAATGCAATCATGAGCATATTTTTTCAGAAAAGCAGTAGAAAAGTGTCAGTTCCCTGTTTACAAGTGGAGACATCAGCCCAGACAGTCTATTGTTGACACACATCACATAAAACCGTTTGTAGCATCTTGAACAACTGAAGCCATCTTAAAGTACTTATCTGTCCTCGTCAATATGATCACAATTGAACACGAGGAACAAACCGGCCAATCAGCATGAAGCAACAATGATAATAATCAGTCCAAAACTGACACTGCTTTCATCTACTAGTTCACTAGGGGCGGATGCAGTAGGGGGTGCAGGGGTGTTCACTTCACGATATATTAGGGGTGGGTATTGCAAGGAATTTTCATATTGCGATAAATTGCTATGCGAAAGCATGTATTGCGATATGTATTGCAATATATTGCAAGAAGTTTTGTTTAACAAAAAATATGTATAATCGAGTTAATGCTTGATTTATAAAGTAAAAACACAACAAAATCACAATGCTTGATTAGGCATTAATAAAAACTTTTAATCATGACAAAATAAAAATGTAAATAATGTTTGGCACAAATGAAACAAGGAAAGGAACAATTTATAAAACGGAAATATCCGAAGATTTCAGAGTGTTACGAAGTTTTCCGAATGAATGTCAAAATACCGGTTTTCAATCAGCGTATCGCAATACGTATCGTTTTCATGTCTGAACCGGTAAATACCGGTATATAAATTAAACCAGTTATATTGCGCAGCCCTATGATATATATGAGTGCACACACACGCATTGCACGCCGCAGCACGCACGCAGCTCCAAAATCCTGGATCCGCCCTGTACACCCAATGGAATGCGGTTAACAGTGGCGATAAATTAACCTGCGCTATCAAAGATTGGCTTAAACAGTGATATTTCTGAAAGCAGAACACTTGTTGCAGGAATATCACAAATCAATTTACAAAATGTTATCCTGTATCTCATCATTAAGTTAATGATGGTGAAATTAAGATGGTAATTTCAGATAATCAGCCTAAAGTATATTATCCATTGCAGGGTATTAGTCATCCGAAACTATCGACTGCAGCTTCATGCACGTGACTTCCCAGGAAGAAACACAGCTTGCGTGTATATTCATGTCAATCATTATGTTCCTAGCTGTAACTTGTGTGACATCACTCCATCAGTGTGATATACATAAACATACTTGCTCAGGTTCAAGGGCATATTCCTGATTGTAACTTGTGTGTGACACCACTCTATCAGTGTGATATACATAAACATACTTGCTCAGGTTCAAGGGCATATTCCTGATTGTAACTTGTGTGTGACACCACTCTATCAGTGTGATATACATAAACATACTTGCTCAGGTTCAAGGGCATATTCCTGATTGTAACTTGTGTGTGACACCACTCTATCAGTGTGATATACATAAACATACTTGCTCAGGTTCAAGGGCATATTCCTGATTGTAACTTGTGTGTGACACCACTCTATCAGTGTGATATACATAAACATACTTGCTCAGGTTCAAGGGCATATTCCTGATTGTAACTTGTGTGTGACACCACTCTATCAGTGTGATATACAAAAACATACTTGCTCAGGTTCAAAGGCATATTCCTGATTGTAACTTGTGTGTGACACCACTCTATCAGTGTGATATACATAAACATACGTGCTCAGGTTCAAGGGCATATTCCCAATTGTAACTTGGCTCTACATCTGTATTTCCATGGTTACCACTTGATCCTCACCACTCTGAGTGATTGAATGAGCTAGCTGGGTTTAAGGTCAATTTGAACAGTATCAGCTATATCAGGCTGGTCAGCTTGACGTTGGAGGCCAGTTGGAAGTGATGCAGATCAAAGATGCTGACCACTTTGGTATGTCTGTTGACGCTACACTCAGCAATGATCCAGCTATATGGCTATAAGTAAATAATCAAGTCTGGGCCAGACAAACCAGTGATCAACAGCATGAGCATCGATCTACACAACTGGGATATGATGACAAGTGTCAACTAAGTCAGCTAGCGTGACCACCCGATCCAATTAGTCGCCTCTTATGACAAGCATCATTGCTGAAGACCAATTCTAACGCTCATCTTCACAGGTCTGACCACTTTGGTGAAACCATTCACAATGGTTATGGTACAAACAAACCAAGAATCATAGTCAAGTTCGAATCTGGGATCTGAAGCCACGGTCGAACAATTCTGGCAGTGGTAATGGCTGCAACTCTGCCCAGTGATTTCATAAAAGCATATGCATGAAACCTTGCCTTGACGCCAGTATGACGGTGGAATGAAACATGTGTTGCTCACCTCTCTCCTGGAGAGTTCTCTCCCTCTGTGTTACGTCACCTTGTTCGGATGGGGCAAGGGTATATTTCTTCTTTAGTTTGTCAAAGTAGGTAACATCTGGCAGGCGCTGGATCTCAGCTGAAACATGCGAAACAATTTGTGTAGGAATGACACAGAAAGGCAAGAATAGGATTAAGATCTGTCCATTTTCTTCTTCAAACATTTGTTTAAAGGCACTATTTCACACCACTCCTCTAAAATAAAGGGTGGTTTCTTTGTCTTGTAGGCTATCTCCACCAGAGGTGCTTTGTGTCTCATGGAGATATTGGTGAGTGTGTACCATTTATTTTAAACAAGCGAGTATTTAGACCAACTCACCATTTCTCTCTACAAGTTTTTCCTCCAGGTATACAGCTGCAAACTCATAGACATTGTCTGGCAGCCCCCTGATGATGCTGCGTGACATTCGCTCCAGGTAATACTGGAAGCCAAGGGGCAGCTTTTGCCGCCAGTACATTTTCTCAGCCACATTCATGGTGCCTGCGGGTGATCGTCGTTGATTCGGTGAATGTAT
The DNA here is from genome assembly GCF_003918875.1 of Haliotis rubra. Classification (NCBI taxonomy): domain Eukaryota; kingdom Metazoa; phylum Mollusca; class Gastropoda; order Lepetellida; family Haliotidae; genus Haliotis; species Haliotis rubra. The sequence goes on along the minus strand of NW_025765116.1, from coordinate 113,447 downwards.
TCTATGTTTGTGGTGCTCACTATAGGGTGAACTCATGGTAGAATCTGTTGAACACAAAATATTTATTGAAACACATTATGAACATGCAGAGATGACTGTAAGAGTGATGGATACACATGCATCCTAGTATTTCCTGGACACTATTTCCCATGTATGTTTGATCAGGGCTCCAGATACTTTTAAACATCAGAGTCACGCATTACCTTATTTTTTCAATATAGGGGTACTGGAAAAGCTTTAAGAGTACATTTAGAGTTAGGAATTTAATGGCGTATCAGTAATCTTGTGTTTCATTTCATACATGCACCAACATTATTACTGTCTTTACTGTAATCCCAAATATAACATATTATGTTATATTTGGGATTACACTTTCTTAGTAAAAGTACAGATCCTAGTACTTTTTGGGTTGAGTCCCATCCGGGATTCGAACCCGCACCCTCAGTCAGGCACCTAATCTCCAGAACACAAAGTCAGACGCCTATCCCGCTCAGCCACCGCGGCTTCCACAAAAATGGAAGTCGGACAACTGGTACCCCTCTGATAAGTGTTAATTGGCACGGCTCCAACGGCCGAAAGCTATGAAATACACAATGCCATTTGAGAAAGTGGTCAAATGTAACATATGGTATATTTGGGATTACACTTTCTTAGCAAAGTACAGATTCTGGTACTTTCTAAAATGGCATTGTGTATTTCATTGCTACTCTTGTATAAGCATGTCAATAAACAACAAAACAATACTTTTTCAGATAAATACGTCTGTAAATGATTCTAAGACTGTACACCATTGCTGTGGTGCGTATCTGCTACGTTTTCTAAATTATTTCCAACCGTATCGTGCATATTTTTTATCTGTATATACGCCAATACAGCCCTTTAAAGAGTGACACTCAACACTACACTACTTGAAACATAGGAAAATAAAGCTGAAAACAGCAGAGCTAAATGGATATTTGAAACTGATCATCAAAACATTAACACACTCGAAAACAGAAGTTCCATAATGACATCCAACAACCTCTTCAGTGATATCCATTAGGGCCACATTTCATCAAATATGTAGCATTTGGATTTTGTATGAATGTGGTAATTAAAATTACATTTACTAATGGATGCATTTAATTCAAGCCAATAGTTTTTTAGGGAGGGCCAATGTTGATTTTTCCATGTTTTCAATAATCACGATTGAAGCAGTTATTTTGCACTGGTTAGAATTTACTTCAGAGGTAATGTAACTTCCGTTATCTGAAGTATAATTATTATGGTTAAAATCAGAAGATCGTGTCTGTTATTGTATAATAAATACACCAAGGCCAGTAACGGGGCTGTCATTATCACTTAAGAATATGTTCAGAAACTGTACACGTACGACTTCTATGAAAATATTGTCAAAATAATCATTAATATACACTTTGAAATATGTAGGTCGGGATAGAGTGTTATGAAAATATAGGACACATCGTAATTAGTCGCATTAGGCTATGGAACAGATAGAAGTACGGGACACATTAGGGTAGGAGTGCGTTGTGTTCGTTTTTGAATATACCGCCTAAATAAGCTGTCTGCGGGATTATGACAATTAATGGTAACGAACAAAACAAAGTCAACCACGCAAGTGCGCAGTCTTCTGGATAGGTGGATTTAAATGCACACTTACCATTATTGATTCAGAGATGTGTGAATTTTCATCACCATATTTGTATCTGTGTTTCCAGGTAAACGCCCGTTATTGACAATGACGTCACAATGTTATTACAGACCAGCAGCGAAAATGTGTTTCCGAAAAACAAGAATTTTATTTTTATGTGCCAAACCATGAAAGGATTTCAATATAAAGCACATCGTCATATATGTGCACATCTGTAAATATTAAATCTTTCTCGAAACTGTTGAGATATTCATTTTTTAACCAACCAATGAGTCGAATTATCTTAATCGGTGTAACCAAGATGGCAGCCTCCATATAGAAAACAAACTTGTTGCTTTCGCAACAACTTGTACGTAATGTGGTTCTAGTCTACAGGTAATGCCAAACATGACAACATATTTGCTTCATGGAATGTCCACTTTATAGTTCCTGACACTTTACTGATCTTAGATCTACCGTAAGTATAGAATTATATTCAGATGAGCCGGTCTGTGGTAGTGTACATTTCGTTATATGGACCATAGTTCAACCCCCCTTGGGATTTCTTATCTCAGTAATAGCTGATAATGCTTGTCCACTATGTTGTCTATATTGTAGCAAGCACACTGAAATACTGAGTCTAGTTCTAATGTTCATATCCGACGTAAACAAAACAAATTCTGAAATGACAAATCACTCGCTAAAACTCCAGCTAGGATCCTTTCAACTTTGCCAGACTAGTAAGTGATCATGTATATGTTTAAGTAAGTTTATTACTTCTTGAGAAGGTCCCATGATAAATACTGTATTTTCACAGTATTAAGTTTACTTGCAATAAATTCAAGTTGTTATAATAAATGAAGTCAATATTTGACATTGCCAGCTATCAGCCACCCACTTGTCTGGCCTAGATTCAGTTATAGACATTTATATTGCAATATTGCTTAAAGTTTGTTTATGGGAGACTACAGCAGAGTCACATCCCAAAGAAACATTCGCTTTCACTCACATGCCAGTACATGGAACAACTGTCTTTGGCAACCTCATGCCATTACCCCTTGGCGGGGCGGTGGGGTAGCCTAGTGGTTAAAGTGTTCGCTTGTCACACCGAAGACCCGGGTTCGATTCCCCACATAGGTACAATATGTGAAGCCCTTTTCTGGTGTCCCCCGCCGTGATATTGCTGGAATATTGCTAAAAGCGGCGTAAAACCATACTCACTCACTCACTCATTACCCCATGGCAAAGTTTCTAGCCTCTTACATACCGGCCATCTGTAGAGTGCAAGAAATGAAACATCATGAGCAACATGGCTCCTTACTCAGGAAGTTGAGAGACTATTTCTAAAATGGGATGTAATATATTCCGTAAATACGTTATTTTTCCTAAGTTGGTATCATTATGTTACTTTGACATGTTTGAGGATCAGATGGGATGATAAGGGACAAAACATTATGTGAGGAGGAGAACTTTGAATATTTCTTCAGTTTGGCCTTAGGCCAGTGACCATGGTGACTGATAACAGAAGATAGTATGATCCCAGCTGATGTTGATAACAGGTGATATGGACATGACGTATACAGCTTGAATGGTCTGGTTAACTCATGTATCGGGCATGTAAATATGCCATACTTGATATGTACATGATATATACGTCGACTCACTGACAAGGTGAACTCAAGTAGGTAACTAACTAGCTTCTTCCTAGATTTTAATAAACTGAGTGGCATGATTGTCAGGTTTAATTGAGCTCACTATTATTAGTATTGTGACTAAAGAAATCTAAAGGGAGATGGTTGAATGTGGAAAGCACACTGAGCAGGGATGAGATTGTGTCTGTTATGCAAACTTGTGTTGAGGATACACTGATTCACAAAAAGAAATATCTTTAATTTTGACATTTTCATGATCTTTCAACCTGGAATTGACCGTCTTGCTTATCATAGCCAATCTCTCTGACATCGTTGTATACAGGTTATGACAGTCAGTCAGTGCCCTAGAAATATACCTGAATCCCAGAATATGAGGCAAGTACCTGTGAGAAAAGTGTGGATTCAACCCAGTTTATAAAATCTATGAAACCATGCCATGTTGTAGTCCCTTTCTGCACTATGTCTTATGTCACATGGTTTTGACATGAAAATTGGTTATAGTAGGTTTATGTGTCAGAGGCAAAACACATTTTTCTTCAGAACTGCAGTGTTTAAATATTTAAATTCTGGTCGTGTGATATGATAATGAAGTATTTTTGTCATGAGTTAATTAAAACAAAGTGCTCTAATATATCAGCTGATATATCAAGGATGTTTTTGCTTTCATTGCCTTATTGTCCCACCTGGCAAATTTGATAACTCCACATGCTAGTAAATGTTCATGACTGCTAAGATCTTATTGTAATGTGTTAAATATACATGTCATTTGACTAAGAGATGACAACTGTGCTTTATACTGGGATTTATCAAGGATTCCACACTAAACACAGGCAAGTTGTCTTGGAAAAATGCTTTACTTAAAACAGCAATTTTTTTTAAGTTAATATAATTTTATGGGAAATTTTGAATTCAAATTGTGAATTTCTACTGTCGTTTGCTGCAGATTTGGGGGCCAAATTAGGATTAGAAATTAACTTTTGTTGAAAATTATCTGATGAAAATGATCTAACACTGAGATGCACTCTTATAAATGGTAAAAGTTGCCGTCCACAAGGAAATGTCAAGAGTCCTAATCACAATTAGTCATAATTTCAAACTCTGCCAAATGTCGGCCACTGAACTGAAGTGTTTCGTGTGAATGACATCGACAGTTAACTACAGAAATGACTGGAACAGTTATAACACAATTGCTATAAACTGCAATATTTATTTATAACGGACATAACATGACACCACCATATTATTACCTTACAGATTAGAATGATAATCAGTTAATTAAGTGCCATCTGCAAATTTAGGATTTCTACATAATTTTGGAATTATTTAAGTCAGTATCTCATGTCAATAATGTATTATGTATGTGTTTTAATCTTGGACACTGAGTTCCAATTCCATGTAGGATTTATCTGTATCAGATATGTGATGGGACAAATTGTCAGGCTTATTAAGCGACCTGCAAGGACACACTGAAAATATTTATCCGTGTCAGTTCAGTATTTTCCGTGCCATGGTAGCAATTTAAGCACTATTTCAATCCCAGTAAGATTGTGTTTGTGTTTCAGATGCGACAATGACGCTGTTGCTGGTCCTGTCCTGCCTGGGGTTGTGGATGCTGTTGTATCTGCTGCTGTGTCGACTCAACCCGGGGCGGCGCTGTGAGTGGCACTGTCGCTCCGTCACCACCGTTCATGCCATCCTCATCACCTCTTTAGCAGCTTGGTGCAGCTTCATCCAGGGACCCTGGCCTTTCACTGATGCAGGTCAGGATCACAGCTGCGATACAGAGGCGATATCTTCCTACGTAACCTCTGTTCTAACGTCATACATACCGTGGATACATCAGATGTAGTTGTGCAGTGATGACTCAGCATCACTCCACTACCATACAGAACTCAGTCATGTTTGGCGGATCAGTCTTCATCGCCCTCGTGAAGATAGCCATTAAACGCCTTATTGTAATATCAACACAAGTCCCCGCAGATGGGGATATTTGTCATTTCTTGTGTTAGTCAAGTTGAATCCATGTAACACATGTTCTGATTGGATAGAAAGAAGGGAGATAATTTGTGTTCGCGATCTTTGCCGCCAGGGACTTTTACGAGAACCGGAAATATGGTCATATTAGAACAGAGGTTCAGAGGAAGATATGACAAGTAACCTCTGTGGTCAGGCCTGCTTGACTTGGATCCGGGTTTGACACATGTCATAAGAGGCTTACGGTTACCCACTAATTCATGATTCAGATCGATGCTCATGTTGTTGATCACTGGATTAGTAACCTGTTAGTCTGGTCCAGAGTCATGATTATTTACAAACTGGATTGTCTGGTCCAGAAATGATTATTTACAAACCGCTGTCATACAGATGGAATATTGCTGAGTGCGGCATTAAACAACAAGCAAACAAACTTGTTTATCATTTGACCTTCTGTTTGTATAGTTTGTAATTTAAAGGGGTTATTCTGAAATCAGAGCGTTAAGGTGCATTTTACATTTTGTTTTGTCAAGTTAAGACAGAGCTTAAAATGCATTTTACATTTTGTTTTGTGTAATTACTAAGACAGCTTAATATGCATTTTACATTTTGTTTTGTGTAATTACTAAGACAGCTTAATATGCATTTTACATTTTGTTTTGCATGATTAATCAGACAGAGCTTAAAGTGCATTTTACATTTTGTTGTGTTGTTTTTTTAATTTTGTTATGTTTAATTATTAAGACAGCTATAGATCTACTGTAGTATAAGATCAGCAGTGAGGCGTCCAACAATATCTGTAATTATTAAGGTGATGATATCGCTAGATCTTCGATGACAGCAAATGGAGCTGAGCAACCCAAATATACAAAGGATAAATACACAAGATGGAAATTGTTTTTCCTGTTTTTCAATAATTTTTCAATGACTTCAAAACTTGAAATTGTGCAGTGTTTGGCCCCCTGTACCTGAATAGTGCAGTGTTTGGCCCCCTGTACCTGAAATAGTGCAGTGTTTGGCCCCCTGTACCTGAAATTGTGCAGTGTTTTGCCCCCTGTACCTGAATAGTGCAGTGTTTGGCCCCCTGTACCTGAAATAGTGCAGTGTTTGGCCCCCTGTACCTGAAATAGTGCAGTGTTTGGCCCCTGTACCTGAAATAGTGCCCCTGTACCTGAAAAGTGCAGTGTTTGGCCCCTGTACCTGAAATAGTGCAGTGTTTGGCCCCTGTACCTGAATAGTGCAGTGTTTGGCCCCTGTACCTGAAAGTGCAGTGTTTGGCCCCCTGTAGAATAGTGCAGTGTTTGGCCCCCCTGTACCTGAATAGTGCAGTGTTTGGCCCCTGTACCTGAAATAGTGCAGTGTTTGGCCCCCCTGAATAGTGCAGTGTTTGGCCCCTGTACCTGAAATAGTGCAGTGTTTGGCCCCTGTACCTGAATAGTGCAGTGTTTGGCCCCTGTTTAGTGCAGTGTTTGGCCCCCTGTACCTGAATAGTGCAGTGTTTGGCCCCCTGTACCTGAATAGTGCAGTGTTTGGCCCCCTGTACCTGAATAGTGCAGTGTTTGGCCCCCTGTACCTGAAATAGTGCAGTGTTTGGCCCCCTGTACCTGAATAGTGCAGTGTTTGGCCCCCTGTACCTGAAATAGTGCAGTGTTTTACTCTTTAAAAAAGTAGGGGAACTACTAGGGGAACTAGATTGTTAGACATATCAGAGTCCATCAAAGTTGATGTGATAATATTGAATGTTTTGAGAGTGCTTCACCACCTGCACTTTTTCATGGCCATAGTTGTTTGTACAGTAATCACTATTGAAAGATGATTGGTGTATTTTGACGTGAAATTTGTATGTGTACAATTTTCATTTCTTTACACACACACACACACACACACACACACACACACACACACACACACACACACACACACACACACACACACACACACACACACACACACACACACACCAAAAATTATATTTTTTTTAAAAACGGCTAGAAACAAATGCTAATAACTGTGTGATGCAAGATAACTGATAAAATTAATGGTCTTCAGTGATTTATCGACTTATTAAAAACCGTCAAATCAAGAATGACACACCATGCACATGTATGGGGCTACTGCATTGTGTACATGCATCCCATGCGTTGTGTTTAGGGGTGATGATAGAGGGAAATGATTGTGCATTCATAAGATGTCTGTCTTTGAAACGTTTGTTCACGTTTATACTTCCTAACCAAATTGAAAGATCAGCTTCCCCTACTTTTTTGTAAGAGGATAGTACCTGTGAAGGTCCAGGTTAGAATGAACCTTCAGTAACCCTTGCTTGTCGTAAGAGGCGACTAAAGGGATCGGGTGGTCTGGCTCGCTGACTTGGTTGACACATGTCATCGGTTCCCAATTGCGCAGATCGATGCTCATGCTGTAATCACTGGATTGTCTGGTCCAGACTCGATTATTTACAGACCGCCGCCATATGGCTGGAATATTGCTGAGTGCGGCGTAAAACTAAAACTTAAAAAGTATAGTACAGTCCATGCGAACTGGCCACACATGTTACACTTCTTTCATTTGAGCTGCTGTCTAATTCTACATGTCACCCACAGGAGGCCCGAACACACCACTCCAGTACCTGACGACGTCCATCTGCCTCGGCTACTTCATCTTCGACTTCTCCTGGTGTCTCTACTTCAAAACCGAGGGTCAGTCTGTGCGAGGTTGTCAGGGGGAGATAAACTCCGTATTCAGAGGCATTATGTCCCTTTCAGTCTGACTGCAATGATATCTTTTTTATCTGGGGGGGATCAGATGTCAGCTTTCTAAGCCTAGTTTCCTTCATTTCACATCTAAGTCAGTTTGAAATTTGAACATACATTGACCCATGAAGCCCCGGGTTAGAATTGGTCTTCAGCAACCCATGCTTGTCGTAAGAGGTGACTAACAGGATCGGGTGGTCAGGCTCGCTGACTTGGTTGACACATATCATTGGTTCCCAACTGCGCAGATCGATGCTCATGCTGTAATCACTGGATTGTCTGGTCCAGACTCGATTATTTACAGACCGCCACACATGTGTTATATTTGGGATTACACTTTCTTAGTAAAGTACAGATTCTAGTACTTTTGTTGGGTTGAGTCCCATCCGGGATTCGAACCCACACTCTCAGAGTCAGGCACCTAATCCCCAGCACACAAAGCCAGCCGTCTACCCCGCTCAGCCACCGCAACTTCCACAAAAATGAAAGTCGGACAGCTGGTAGTCTAGACTGTGGACTTTGTGTACCCCTCTGATAAGTGTAAATAGGCACGGCTCCCACGGCCGAAAGCTATAATTACACGATGCCATTTAGAAAGTTATCAAATGTAACATATGGTATATTTGGGATTACACTTTCTTAGTAAAGTAAAGATTCTAGTACTTTGTGTGCTGGCGATTAGGTGCCTGACTCTGAGGGTGTGGGTTCGAATCCCGGGTGGGACTCAACCCGACAAAAGTACTAGAATATAACATATGTTTCATTAGCTCACTTTCTAAATGGCATTGTGTACTGATCGCCACCATATAGCTGGAATATTGCTGAGTGCTGCATAACACTCAGAGGTCCAGATAAGATTTAGCTCATGTGGGTACTGTACCCACTGTACTTTTTGGAGTGGGTATTATGAATGTTGAGTGGGTATTTCATTTTCCGTTACCAACAGCTTTCAAATATGTGCGTATTTCAGTCATTTTACTCACCTAAGTATTATGTCATTCAGTAAGTTTACTAAGCAGGTATGTTCTGCCTTATGTCATACCTTATCAAAACCAACTTAAATATAATGGAAATGATTTCATAAAAAAATCACTCATCCTATACTGACAGTACAACACTAGTCCTATACTATCAATACAACTTGATAGCATTCGATGTCTTTTTCATTACGCAAGCGAGTTTTATAAATATATTCCGTACGCATTTGTTTTAAACTTTTTGCATATGTAACATTTTAAATGCGTAATTGGTACGCAACAATTTATTTTTCAATGCGTAATTGGACATTTTCCATGCGTATTTTACCCGGATACGCAGCTTGTCTGGGCCTCTGACACTAAACTCACCCACTCGCACTTGTACATACATTAGGGCTGTCTTAAATGATTGGTACCAGGCAGTGTTGGGAAATGTCCTCATATCTTATGCTAGGAGGGGTGGTGGGGTAGCCTCATGGTTCGATTCCACACATGGATACAATATGTGAAGCCCATTTCTGGTGTCCCCCACCGTGATTTTGCTGGAATATTGCTAAAAGTGGCATAAGAACCATACTCACTCACTCATATGCTGGGAGCTACTGTATCACAGTTAAAAATCAGATTTTGAATTTGATATCTTATACTGGTTATAATCATTCAGTGTTGGGTTACCATGGTTACCTGTTTGTTTCAGGTCCAGCAATGATGGCCCATCATGCTCTCAGTATATTTGGGCTGACAGTCTGCCTGGTTGTAGGGAAGTATGGCACCGAGCTTGTCGCCACCATCTGTGGCGCTGAAGTTACCAACCCCTTGTTGCAGCTCCGTTGGTTTCTGCGTGAGACTGGACAGTACCACACCATCACTGGAGAAATTGTGGACATATTGTTTATGGTGTCCTTTGGCATGTTGAGGATCGGTGTCGGGTCGGTGCTTCTGTACAGCTACTTTCAGCAACCTACTGATTTCTTTGGCCGATTTGGCGGCGTGTGTATTTATGCCATAGGCTGGGTGTTCTGGATAGCCATTGTTCAGTATGCCATCAAGAAATATACAAAAAGATGGAACGGATGGAAGAGGAAAAGGAAAAACACGAAAAGTGAAACTGTTTCAGATAATTCTGAAATGGCACAGACAGAAGATATGTTTGTTGGTGAGAAAGTGTGTTCACACCCAGAAACATTGGAAGATATTCCATCTCAGGGAGAACTGAAGAAACCTAACGGTTATTTGCGGGTCGGAAAGCCACCTACGCCAGAAGGAAATGACGGGATCATCAACGGAATAGTTCACAGTCACATTTCCTGTCTGGTGTCTGAGGCGGACAAGAAAAATGTATGATGCACGCTTGCATATTCCCTCAATGTTCGCTGAATAGCATTAGGTCGAACATTTGAAGTCAACGCAGGAACATTATTTGTTCCTTAATCCTTACAGGAATTTCCAAATATTTTCATGACCAAATTTTTGTCATTTTTACTGTGTTTGATTATTTAATGAATCGAATTATGCTCAAATTGGAATATTGCCAGAACTATTGATCTCAGGAGTACTGGGATGAAATCCTTGACAGCCAAATGAATACACAATGCCATTTAGAAACTGGTCAAATGTGACATGTTATATTTGGGATTACACTTTCTCAGTAAAGTAGAGATTCTAGTACTTTTATTGGGTTGATTCCCATCTGGGATTCGAACCCGCACCCTCAGAGTCCGGCATCTAATTTCCAGCACACAGAGTCAGCTCTCTTACAAACGTTAGACAGCTGATGACATTAGACAGATATAGATTAAAGGGAATGAGGTTTCTTTCTGCAATCCTTCCTGTCACAGCAAAACCTCTTTTATAAAGTTCTTGAACTTGGGTTTTAGACAATGTGTCTGCATGACATCAGCTGAGTTAGAAAAGCTGTTGAAAATATAGGTGCCAATCATCACAGAATCGATATATTATGCACCGAATCCCACCAGTATATTTCCAGTGTGGTAAGGGACCGTCATAATTTATGGCTAGGGGGGTGATGGTGATATCTATGAAAAAGCATGTACAATGTGAATGCCCCCCCTACAAAGTTTACGTGACACCCTCCTCCCTCTCTCTCTCTCTCCTGACTCTCTCTCTCTCTCCTCTCTCTCTCTCTCTCCTCTCTCTCTCTCTCTCTCTCTCTGGGTCGGTGGAGTACCCCAGTGGTTAAAGCGTTGACTCGTCGCGCTGAATACCTGGGTTCGAATCCCCACATGGGTACAATGTGTGAAGCCCATTTCTGGTGTCCCCTGCCGTGATGTTGCTGGAATATTGCTAAAAGTGGCATAAAACCAAACTCAGTCAGTCAGTCTCTCTGTCTCCACCCCCATTAAAATCATCACCCCCCTAGCCATAGATTGCGGACGGTCCCTCAGAAGCATCGTTGGCCCCCTACCTCAAGCTGCCACGACATCATATGACCAGGGTACATTTGTTGTTCATCTCTAGTGATGTAGTGATGTAGGGTAGTGCTGCTGCTATACTTGTGTCTTCAACTAATGATATATGCCTAGATGAGATATCCTAGCTGCCTTGCTCTGAGCAACCAGCTCCCTATACTGTAAACAGTGGGTTGAAGTGTTTGCTCTTAACGCCGAAGACGCAGGTTCAAGTCCCCACACAGGTACAAAGTGTGAAGCCCATTTATGCTGTTCCTTGCCTTGATATTTCAGGAATATTGCTAAAGACGTCATAAAACCTCACTACAGTAAACATTCCTGTTTACTCTCCACTGTACCCACAGTCTCTCTGTCATTTTCACAATAAATACTGTTCATCAGTTTCTTAGCTGTGAATTAAGTTATTTCTGAGTGAAATAGCCCTTTGATTCATCTGCCCATCTGTAAGACAAGAGGCACATTCTTGATGTTCCTTCAGTAGAAGTGATACTGACCTCCGTAAGATTTCCTATTGGACTTCTAGTTCAGTCCAGTCTACACGGTAGTACAGTGGTAACTATCACATGATCATCCTCTCCTTCAGGGTGAGCATTTCACTATGCCTACACTATTCTCTGGATCCATTTCTGTTGCTCTCACAATCTCAGATTACTTTGTTTACCGTTTGACTGTTTGATTGGCTTTGCTCCTCAATCTAAATTTCTTTTCTAATACACCAATCAGAATCAGAATATGACTTTCAAACCAGCAAAATCAACAACGTGGCAGTCAGTCCCATTGCTTTTGGTCAATTTTGTGAGAAATTCAAACTTGAAAAACTGACTGCCAGTGCCAGGGAGAAGAAAGCCCTAAAACTCCTTCTGATGAAAAGGATGTCTTTATGTCCTTAAACTGGCAGAGGTTTAGGGAGTAACATGAGTTACCTCCCTTGCCCTTTCCTTCATGTCAATGTTTGAAGGGAAGTTGTTTTTGAAAAACAAGGGCAGGTAATTTGCAAGAGTCAGGGGAACAGATTCAGGTATAAGTGCAGGTTTCTTGAAATGCGATCCCTGGAGATGGATGTCGTGTGATGATCATGTCTGTAGTGTTTATGATTTATAGTTTGTAGAGTGCTGTCATTGCAGCTTTATTCAAATTTTAAGAACTTTATACCTGAAAATATACTGAATTATGGTGTGTTTGACAAATGCGGTAGTTATTTTGTTAAATATATGTTTTTATGATGTGTTTTAGATTTCTTGAAGAATCTTGATATTTTGTTTATATATTCTTATACAATACCGAAACCTTTTGTACAACTGTTTACACTTGTCCGTGTTAAGTCTTTTGTGTAAATGAACATAGACAATACAAATATGTTGTCCATCTACTGACTGTAGTGTTGAGCATTTAGATGAAGAACAAATTAATTGAACATGATAGTAAAAGATCTACATTGATCAGTCTGTTTGGTTAATCCATGCTGTTGTTTAACTTCTTTTAGTAACATTTCGAAGCTCTTATGATGAAGAGGAATGATTTTTGTGGAAGGACATTTCTTTTTTCAATAGATGCGACGTTTTGGTGTAGATGTTAACACTGTTATCGTCACTTGCTTGATAACGATGTTAGCATCGGCACCGATCTATTCCAATAAAGAAGTTGTCTGTTCATACAAATTGCTTCTCTTCAATGCTGTTGTTTGCCTGCCAAATGGCTGAATGCTTGGTCAAGTGGGATAAGCTAATGTCTACTTACATGGTTAGCCATGTGGTCACAGTGTTTGCTTGTCTTGTCTCAGGTACATGGTTTGATTCTCACCTGGGTTCAATTTGTGGGCTGGCTTCTCGGTTTGCCAGGATATTGCAGAATTAGTGGTGTTGGTAAACATGGTAAATGTGGTGAAGTCGGCTCTCAATCACTGACGCATAATGAAAGGTAGGAAATTATGAACATATTTAGATAGTAGTCAGTTTCTTTGTGTCCCCAAACTTTGTACACCTTGATATCATGATGCATGTAATCTCTTCATTCATTTCAAGTGTATCGGACCCTCACCTTTTTCAACAGGGCATTTTAATAAATGTAACTTATCAATCATGCATACTTTGCTAACTGTTACCAAATTTGTTTACAAGTCATCAATTGTTCTTCGGCTTCTTCTTCCTCCATGACTGCATCAATACGTTGTATACAGTCGAGCCCCGTTTACACAGACGTTTTGGCTAAGTAAACCTTCTGAGTAATTGGGTCAATAGGGAATGGATTCAAAAATCATCATCCAGGTCCGGAAGCACAGAGTCCGAGTATGTGAGTACATTTAAGGAAGAAAAGTTTCGTTTCACTTAAAACTCGTGCGGAAGGCCGGATTTTCGGAAATACGGAGTCTGTGTAAATGTGTTTCGACTGTATATCCTTGGACCTGTGATTTGCCTGTAGGACTTTATACATGACTTATTCAATGCAATCCATGGGATACTGTCACAGTTGCTGCCTGTTGTGATTCTGTCAATATTTTCAGTATGCGCTTATATTGGTGGGGAGATGGTATATGTTCTGCCTCAAATATTCTGACAATTTTTTTTGTATAGGGCTCTATTGCAAGAGATGGTTTGATATGTTCTGCCTCAAATATTGTGACAATATTTTTAGAATGGGCTATTATTAGGAGGTAGATGCAATGATATGTTCTGTCTGAATCTTTTTGACAGTATTTTTGGTATGTGTCTATATTGGGAGGGGTATTGTATATGTACTGCCTGAATTATTCTCACAAATATTTTAGCATTAGCCTATATTGGAAGGGGGATGTTATGTATTTTCTGCCTGAATTATTCTTTCAATATTTTAGCACAGGCTATTATTGGGAGGGAGATGGTATGATATGTTCTGCCTGAATTATTCTGATAGTATTTTTGGTATGGATCTATATTGGGAGGGAGATGGTATGATATGTTTTGCCAAATTATTTTTACAATATTTTTGGTATGGGCCATTATTGGGAGAGAGATGGTTTGATATGTGATGTCTGAATTATCCTTACAGTATATTTAGCATGGGCCTATATTGGGAGGGGGTGGTATAATATGTTCAGTCTGGAGTATTCTGACAATATATTTAGTTTGGGCCTATATTGGAAGTGGGTGGTATAATATGATCAGTCTGGAGTATTCTGACAATATATTTAGTTTGGGCCTATATTGGGAGTGGGTGGTATAATATGATCAGTCTGGAGTATTCTGACAATATATTTAGTATGGGCCTATATTGGGAGGGGATGGTATAATATGATCAGTCTGGAGTATTCTGACAATATATTTAGTTTGGGCCTATATTGGGAGGGGGTGGTATAATATGATCAGTCTGGAGTATTCTGACAATATATTTAGTATGGGCCTATATTGGGAGGGGATGGTATAATATGATCAGTCTGGAGTATTCTGACAATATATTTAGTTTGGGCCTATATTGGGAGGGATGGTATAATATGATCAGTCTGGAAGTATTCTGACAATATATTTAGTATGGGCCTATATTGGGAGTGGGATGGTATAATATGTTCAGTCTGGAGTATTCTGACAATATATTTAGTATGGGTCTATATTGGGAGGGGATGGTATAATATGATCAGTCTGGAGTATTCTGACAATATATTTAGTTTGGGCCTATATTGGGAGGGGGTGGTATAATATGATCAGTCTGGAGTATTCTGACAATATATTTAGTCTGGGCCAATATTGGAAGTGGGTAGTATAATATGATCAGTCTGGAGTATTCTGACGATATATTTAGTATGGGTCTATATTGGGAGGGGATGGTATAATATGATCAGTCTGGAGTATTCTGACAATATATTTAGTTTGGGCCTATATTGGGAGGGGGTGGTATAATATGATCAGTCTGGAGTATTGTGACAATATATTTAGTCTGGGCCAATATTGGAAGTGGGTGGTATAATATGATCAGTCTGGAGCATTGTGACAATATTTTTAGTTTGGGCCTATATTGGGAGGGGATGGTATAATATGATCAGTCTGGAGTATTCTGACAATATATTTAGTTTGGGCCTATATTGGGAGGGGATGGTATAATATGATCAGTCTGGAGTATTGTGACAATATATTTAGTATGGGCCTATATTGGGAGGGGGTGGTATAATATGATCAGTCTGGAGCATTGTGACAATATTTTTAGTTTGGGCCTATATTGGGAGGGGATGGTATAATATGATCAGTCTGGTGTATTCTGACAATATATTTAGTCTGGGCCAATATTGGAAGTGGCTGGTATAATATGATCACTCTGGAGCATTGTGACAATATTTTTAGTTTGGGCCTATATTGGGAGGGGATGGTATAATATGATCAGTCTGGAGTATTCTGACAATATATTTAGTATGGGCCAATATTGGAAGTGGGTGGTATAATATGATCAGTCTGGAGTATTCTGACAATATTTATATTTTGGGCCTATATTGGGAGGGGGGGTGGTATAATATGTTCAGTCTGAGTATTCTGACAATATATTTTGGGCCTATATTGGGAGGGGTGGTATAATATGATCAGTCTGGAGTATTCTGACAATATATTTATTTTGGGCCTATATTGGGAGGGGATGGTATAATATGATCAGTCTGGAGTATTCTGACAATATATTTAGTTTGGGCCTATATTGGGAGGGGATGGTATAATATGATCAGTCTGGAGTATTCTGACAATATATTTATTTTGGGCCTATATTGGGAGGGGGTGGTATAATATGATCAGTCTGGAGTATTCTGACAATATATTTATTTTGGGCCTATATTGGGAGGGGGTGGTATAATTTGATCAGTCTGAAGTATTCTGACAATATATAAATAAATAAAACTCTACTAAAGTGAATTCTCGATAAAAAGGTACTATGTCTGGCTTACCATTTAATTGTTATCTTGAACATTGTTACAGTGACGGGCCTTGGGGTAGCCTAGTTGTTATAGCGTTTGCTCATCACTCTAAACACCTAAATTTGATTCCCTACATAGGTACAATATATGAAGCCCATTTCTGGTGTCCCCCGCCATGTTATTGCTGGAATATTGCTGAAACAGCGTCAAACTAACCCACTCACTCATTCACTGTTACAGTCTGATGTTAATAACAAAGAATTTCCAACTGCATGAACTGACCTTTGACCGTAACTGATTATTCCTGCCAATCATGTCACATCATCCTCGATGGTCAAGGTTTCATAGTTCCACTCTGTCCCTTCATCACCATAGTTTCAAAATGTCGTCACCATTTCCATCCTTCTCATTGCTACCAGAGCTTACAACTTCCTCACTACTGAAAGTGCTTTGATTACATGGCAAATTTCATTGTACCATACAGTTTCAAAAGGAAGTTATGGTCAAGCGTCATAATGGGGCGGTGGGGTAGGCTAGTGGTTAAAGCGTTAGCTCGTCACGCCTAATACCCAGGTTCGATTCCCCACATGGGTACAATGTGTGAAGCCCATGTCTGGTGTTCCCCACTGTAATATTTCTGGAATATGGCTAAAGCTGCGTACCGAACTCACTCACTCACTCAACTGTCATAATGGAATGGTGACATCATATCCTGCATTATCGAGGATGGTGGGAAATAACCAAGTATTGTGTGATATCCATGTTAGCCTTGAAGTGATGTGTATATGTATATGTATATATCAACCCGTTTGTTACACTGTGTATACTTACACCATTGTTGTGCTGCTACACATTGTGTATATCTGATGATACCTGTAAACTGTGTGCTCTTCTACTGTTATTTATTAAACTGGTATTGCTGAGTAACTAGTTGGGTTGTTAATGCATCTTGTCAGTGTTCTGATGCCTGGCTATGGGATACGGAAACATGTCAACATATGGTATGAAGATTTTATGCCGCACTCAGCAATATTCCAGCTGTATGGCAGCGGTCTGTAAATTATAGAGTCTGGACCAGACAATCCAGTGATCAACAGCATGAGCATCGATCTATGCAACTGGGAACCGATTACATGTGTCAACCAAGTCAGCGAGCCTGACCACCCAATCCTGTTAATCACCTCTTACGACAAGCATGGGTTACTTCTTGTAACCCTGCCCGATGATGAAACAAGTCCTGCTTGGCTTGGAGTCAGTATTCTGTCTCAAGTGGGATATTCAAGGTAAACAGTGGCATGTTATCTCAGCGGCTTAGCGCTATAAAACTGGTGCAAGCATCAGTACAAGCTGCCACACAAAATGTGTATATATAAAAGCAATAATCTTGAACAGGATGAAGAACGCCATTCCACTTCTCAATAATGTAAGCACCAGGAAATATAGGTCACCTGCAACCTAGCAGATGATGCTCAGCACTCTACCACTGGATTCAGACATTTGGAGGTGTAAAAGTTAAAAGAACATGAAGTGATGAAACGTTAATGGATGACAACTCCTGCATTATGACAGGCTACTTCTTGCCGCCTTCGGGGCTGTGGGGTAGCATAACGCTTAAAGCGTTCGCTTGTCACACCAAAGACCCCGGGTTCGAGTCCCCACATGGGTATAATGTGTGAAGCCCATTTCTGGTGTCTCCCGCCGTGATAGTGCTCGAATATTGCCAAAATCGATGTAAAACTCACTCTTGCCTCCTTCATTTTATGAATTTTAACAGTCACTTGTCTTCATAAGCTTGTACGAGCACATGTGGACCAATCATCTATGGCACTGAACTTTGTTCTCTAGTGTTGTGTCCCTTGGCATGCCAGAACAGGTTTGAATCCTGGTTTGTCCAGATTATGTTTCTATTTTGTCAGCCCCTTTCCCATCCTTGTGGACATCACCAAAGAGGTAATGTCCAAGACCTGGATCACGTGGGGCTTTCATTGAACATAAAGTGACAAGTGATTATTGGAATACTGTCCAAAATGTCTTTGACCCGTGAAGGTCTGGGTAAGATTGATCTTCAGTAACCCATGCTTGTCACAAGAAGCGACTAACGGGATCGGGTTGTCAGGCTTGCTGACTTGGTTGACACGTGATCGGTTCCCAGTAAATCGATGCTCATGATGTTGATCACTGGATTGTCTGGTCGAGACTCAATTCTTTACAGACCGCCGCTGTATAGCTGGAATATTGCTGAGTGCGACGTAAAACTAAACTCACTCAAAATGTCTCTAATCCCCTTTCCCTCACTCACTCATTAGTTTGTTTGCCGACTTGATCACTTTCTGATGTCAACACAATTTTCAGTGTAAAACTACAATTATTTATTAAGATGGTGGATCTTGCCCTCTTTGCTTTGACTGAAATACTTATAAAAGAATTCTATCACCTCACTCACTCATTCACACTCACAATCTCTCACTCAGTCCATTTTTTTATCGTGACTACTGCATCTGTGATAAAGCGTTCAGCATGAACATCGATCTAGGCAATTGGGAACCGATGACATGTGTCAACCAAGTCAGCGAGCCTGACCACCCGATCCCGTTAGTCACCTCTTACGACAAGCATAGTCGCCTTTTGTGGCAAGCATGGGTTGCTGAAGACCGATCACTGGATCGTCTGGTCCAGACTTGAATATTTACAGACCGCCGCCATATAGCTGGAATATTGCTGAGTGCGGCGTAAAACTAAACTCACTCACTCACTCACTCACGTTACAGTTTTAGTACTATATTCACTTTGTGAAATCAGTCGGCAAGTTGTAAAGGTCTAGTATTTCACTCACCCACTCTTCAAAGTAAAATACAGGTTAAGGATAAGGGTCTCATTTAATCAGAATTTTATTTGCAGCAATACACATTACACTTGAGGTGGTCATCTTCATTTTAGCAAGCCCAAACTATCCCTGGATCCATCCAAATAATTATCAAACTACCCGCCCATACTGTCAACAAATTTGATTTCCTATTCTATTTAGTCCCATGGACCAATCAGAACGTGACTTACGCACCAGCCTCAATCCCAGCCAGTCCCAATGAGTACAGTCGAGTCCACGAAATTCAACATTGAAACATTGAGACGTAAAACAAAGCCCTGAAGAAATTTCATATCCACCTCCTTCACCCTTATTGTGACTTCTGATTGGTAAGGTAAATAAAAATGAAACGTAAATCTAAGAAAGCAAGAACATCTAATCTGGATCCAGGAATAAGTGCAGGTTTCCCATAATGTGAGCACTGGAGACCTAGCAGCTTGGCCAGATTCGACAAATGAAAAATGTTGGGAATCGGAAACCAAATCCACTATCGATTATTGGAGGATTGTGGTGAACGATTATCGATTACAATCGAAATATATACATTTTTAATGTAATCACCAATTTTAAGGGTTTCTCCACATTTTTTTCTAATTAATGTTGTTTTTTATAACTAACACTGTCATGCAATGAAATGCACGCATGCAAGAAAGACACTGGAATTGTAATTAAACAATAAAAGTGGTTAAAATTTTACAATGTGCATAGCTTTACTCTATTGAGCGCATGTTTGTTCGTGAATATTCGTCAAATTTGATGGTTAGTTTACTTCATTCAATGGTGCTATATACAAAAACAACAAAATTTCGATTAATCGAAAATATGTTTTTTACAATCGATAATCATTTTAATCCTTCTTTCGATCGATTTTCGATTAGTTTCGATCATCGAAACATCACTAGGGACAAGGAAATGAAACAGAATCAATTGAGACAGCTGACAACTGAACCCAGTCTTCAACTGACCAAATCTGGTTCACCCAATATGCCCACCTATGGAGGCGACCTCAGATGGTCACAATGACGAGTATTGAATCTGACTACATTTAATGAGCTACAATGATAATGTTCACAAAAATCACAATGATCAGATCAACGGATATTCTTTTACATGTACGATGGATAGCCAGCCATATGTCCTGGTGGAGTAGGCACTAACGTAAAGGCCACTGTTGACAGAACAGGTCATTTCATGAGCGCATATTACTTTGAATATCACAGCAATCTACATGGCAGGGGTACATTGCACACCCAGACAAGGAGTGGTGGAATCTGTACGTGACTCGACAAATGAGTTTGACATCCTGCACGAGTGTAAAACGTTGAAATTTGGAAGACGTCAGAGTTACTTCATTGCCCAGCATGTGATAACACTGAAACTATCCCGGACATCCAACCACGAGGGTACAAGTGATTAGAAGAATCTTGAAATAGTCAAAAATCTTTAATTTGCTTGTAATAATATTACACATGTTCCCTCCAATGTCCGTACATGACCAAATAAGATCTTTCCTTCCTACTTGTGATAACACTGAAACTATCCGGGACATCGAACCGGAGTACCAGAGTACAAGTGATTAGAAGAATCTTGAAATAGTCAAAATTCTTTAATTTGCTTGTAATAATGTTACACGTTCCCTCCAATGTCCGTACATGACCAAATCAGATCTTTCCTTCCTACTTGTGATAACACTGAAACTATCCCGGACATCGAACCGGAGTACCAGAGTACAAGTGATTAGAAGAATCTTGAAATAGTCAAAATTCTTTAATTTGCTTGTAATAATGTTACACATGTTCCCTGCATGACCGACTCAAACAACTCTTTCCTGCATGTGATAACTATCCCGGATATCAAACCACCAGAGTATAAGTGATTAGAAGAATCTTGAAATACATGTAGTCAGAAAGCTTTAATTTGTTTGTAACATTATACAAGTTTCTTGCAATGTCTAGACAGGAGCAGTCTATATACATATTATTCATGTGTTATAAAGGATCACTGACATAGTGAGGGGCCAGGTAATACTGAAAGGGACTCACAAAACACAGGTAGGTGCAACAACATGATAAGTGGCTGATAGCAAAAACCACAAAAACACAAAGTAAAAAGCTCTGTCTAAATTCAGATATAAGTAATTTTAAGAAGATAACAAGCAAAGGAATATGAAATCATTCACAAAATGACAAACATTTCAAAACAATCAGAAACATTTTACTGGATCTACAGCTTGGATGAAAACACACCACCTTGTCCAACCCCCACCTTACCCCACCTCAACCCAACCCCACCTCACTACTGCCCTAAACCTCCCCCCACTCCAAACCTCACCACAATCCCCCTCAACCCAACCCCATCTCACTACTGCCCTAAACCTCACCCCACTCCAAACCTCACAACAATCCCCCTCAACCCCACCTCATCTCACCACTGCCCCAAACCTTACCGCATAGTCTACCTCTCCTCACCACAACACCACCCCAATCCACTGCAGTCACCTCCCAAACCCACCGCACTTCAGCCCTACCTCATCCCAATCCCCTCAACCCTAACCACAACCCCACCCTAATCCACTGCAACCCCACCACAACCCCAACCCAACCCTACCTCACCCCACTCAAAACATCACAACCCTATCCAAAAAACCCCACCACCACCCCACACACTTTTCCTCCCCAGCCCACCGCAACTCACCCCAACAGAACCTCTCCTCATCTCAGCCCCATCCCAACCAACCCAAACCCCCTTTTCCTCACAACCCCAGTTCACCAAAACCCAACCCACTCCAACCTCACCACTCCTCACCCCATCCTAATACCAAACCACAAACCCCACCTCACCCCACCTTTCACAGCACAGTCAGACTACATTCCTCAGATCCCAGGCTGACATGTACTTCCATCCCACAAAACACAAGTAAATCTTGTCAGATCTAAAAATACAAAAACTGGTTACATCAAATTTTAACCATTATCAAAATTTAAAACATCTCGTTCATTAAGTATAACTGAAATCACCTATGCTGTCCAGCTACTTGTATTCTGGGTAAGAGCGTAATCACAGTCCTTAAACAATGCCTACTTCAATGGAAGATCAAACACACAACAGATCTCACCCCAACTCCCATGAACACTCAGCCACAACTGTTGCATGATGTATCATGACATATTCATCCACCCCCTACCCTCAACCGATAATAAAATGTGCTGCCTGAGAGAGAGATTTATCTGTTGTTCGATACACAGATTTATTCCACCCCCTGCTGTTTGATACACAGATTTATTCCACCCCATCCAGGTCAGAGAGATCTTCCACCCTGTACAGATCCTGCCTCTTCTGACTGTGAACTGGGATCTGCTGCTGGACCTCCATCACATAGTCCACATCTGAAACACAGGACCAAGTCAACGATCAATGCTTTCTGAAAGTTCATTCAGCGGTATCTTGGAGTGAATGAGTGAGTATGGTTTTACGCCGCTTTTAGCAATATTCCAGCAATATCACGGCGGGGGACACCAGAAATGGGCTTCACACATTGTGCCCATGTGGGGATTCGAACCCAGGTCTTCGGCGTGACGAGCGAACGCTTTAACCACTAGGCTACCCCACCAGCGGTATCTTGGAACCCAGGACCCATGATGATCCAGGTTAGAACTGGTCTTCAGCAACCCATGCTTCTCTTGGTTGACCCATGTCATCGTATCCCAATTGTGTAGATTGATGTTCATGCTGTTGATCACTGGATTGTCTGGTCCAGACTCGAATATTTACAGACCGCCACCATATAGCTGGAATATTGCTGAGTGCGGCGTAAAACAAAATTCACTCACACTCACTTGGAACCCCAGAAAACACTTACTTTCAAAATGCTGGTAATTTTATAACGAAAATATTTCTGCTAAAACCTTTGTAATTTGTATACGAAGTTTGTTATGTTAGGAATGTGGTGCATTTTCTTATTGAACAGTTTCTGTGTGAGGTGAGCTACAGTACCTATATCTGCATAGACCACAGTCTCCTGGTGCTCAGTAGTGGCTATCACCTCACCCCTGAAACACAAGACACAACTTCAATACTTCAACATATCCTCAGTTTCTCAACATATGATCAATATCTCAACACAACTTCAATACTTCAACATAACCTCAGCTTCTCAACATATGATCAATATCTCAACACATCTTCAATACTTCAACATAACCTCAGTTTCTCAACATATGATCAATATCTCAACACATCTTCAATACTTCAACATAACCTCAGCTTCTCAACATATGATCAATATCTCAACACATCTTCAATACTTCAACATAACCTCAGTTTCTCAACATATGATCAATATCTCAACACATCTTCAATACTTCAACATAACCTCAGCTTCTCAACATATGATCAGTATCTCAACACAACTCTCAACACAACTTCAATACTTCAACATAACCTCAGCTTCTCAACATATGATCAATATCTCAACACATCTTCAATAATTCAACATAACCTCAGTTTCTCAACATATGATCAATATCTCAACACAACTTCAATACTTCAACATAACCTCAGCTTCTCAACATATGATCAATATCTCAACACAACTTCAATACTTCAACATAACCTCAGCTTCTCAACATATGATCAATATCTCAACACATCTTCAATACTTCAACATAACCTCAGCTTCTCAACATATGATCAATATCTCAACACATCTTCAATACTTCAACATAACCTCAGTTTCTCAACATATGATCAATATCTCAACACAACTTCAATACTTCAACATAACCTCAGTTTCTCAACATATGATCAATATCTCAACACATCTTCAATAACTTCAACATAACCTCAGTTTCTCAACATATGATCAATATCTCAACACAACCTCAGTATCTTCTTAACATCAACACATGTTATTTCAACATAACCACAATATTTAAATGCACTGCAATATGAACACCTCAATATCTTTAAACAAGCTCATTCTCTCAATACAACTTCAATATCTCAGCACAACCTCCACATTTTACCATGGCATCAATATCTCAACTAAATCTCAATTTTGCAACACATCCATATCTCAGCACCATCTCAAGTATTTCTATACAACCTCAAAACGTCAAGGGGACGTGGGGTAGCCTAATGGTTAAAGTGTTCGCTCATCACGCCGAAGACCCGGGTTCGAATCCCCACATGGGTACAATATGTGAAACCCATTTCTGGGGTCCCCCGCTGTGATATTGCTGGAATATTGGTAAAAGTGCCGTAAAACTAAACTCACTCACTCACTCAATATGTGAACACATCCTTCTCCTTCAAACACACAATCCAGCCTGTCTCAGTAGAAACAGGGTAATCATGACAATAGGCAGACAAATAAGACAATGACTCAAACGTGATTGGACTCACACTGAACTTATGGGATTCTTTCATAAACTGACATCTAATAACACAGCTGAAACACTTTTCAAGCAGTGTCGACCAGACACTCACCATGGACTGACAACACTGCTGTGACCCCAGGCGATGTATGACGCCTTCTCATCCCTGGCTGGAGAGACAGTGGCAACGTATATCTGGTTGTCAAGGGCGCGGCCCCTCTGTAGCAACTCCCAGTGGGCGGGGCCCGTGGTCATGTTGAAGGCTCCAGGGTACAGCAGCAACTTGCAGCCTGGGATTATAACATGGATAACACCAATTATACCATGGACAACACAGATTATAACATGGACAACACGGATAACACAGATTATAACATGGACAACACGGATTATTACAACATGGACAACACGGATTATAACATGGACAACACAGATTATAACATGGACAACACAGATTATAACATGGACAACACGGATTATAACATGGACAACACGGATTATAACATGGACAACATGGACAACATGGATTATAACATGGACAACATGGACAACATGGATAACACGGATTATAACATGGACAACACATGGATTATAACATGGACAACATGGATTATAACATGGATTATAACATGGACAACACGGATTATAACATGGCTTAAAACAAAGGTTACAACATGGTCTACAAGCAGGCTATAACACAGTTTATAACACAAAACCTGTGAAGATCCAGGTTAGAATTGGTCTTTAAAAACACAAACAGAATAAGCTCTGGGGGATTATTGGGAGGAAGCCAGTGATATGATAGACAGGATGACTGACTGACTGAGTTTGGTTTTCACGCGCTTTTTTAGCAATATTCCAGCAACAATGGGGACACCAGAAATGGGCTTCACACATTGTACCCATGGGGATTTCGCTTTAACCATTAGGCTATTACGCCATGATAGACAGGATAATAATGGGATCAATCATATTCATATTAAAGAAGTTGGATATCCATAGAACTCCCTTCGTTGTTCATCACACCAACTTCTAAATGCCACTCACTTGATTGTCTGGTCCGGACTCGATTATTTACAAACTGCTGTCATATAGCTGACAAGCATGCATTGCTGAATACCAAGTCTAACCCGAATCTTCACTAGGCTTCAAATAACTAACGTGACGTATTTACTGTTAAAAAATTAGAATTATTACATCATATTATTACAAGCACCCTCATAACAGTTCTAAACAGATAAAGCATACACCTAATAATTTCATCTACATGAGTAACAGAAAAGAATTAGCTGTATGTTTCCAAGATGGAAATATCACTGTTTACATACGAACAATAAACACCTATGTAGCAAGAGGGATGACATCAGTACCTTGTCAGCTTTGGTCATGTAGACAAGGTGTCCGACCTCGGATCAGAAGGTCTGTGGTTCGAATCCCATCCCAGGAAATATTATGGTAGTTACACATACATACAAGGCAAGCTTCATCACCAGCTACTTGTCATTTCTAAAGTTCGACTCTCATCCTATGGGAAAAGATCATTCCAACACGCAGCCACCAGTCTCTGGAACAACTTGCCCACTCACATCAAGAATGCTGAATCTTTGGACACATTTCAATCGTCTCTAACAACCCACTTTTTTCGTCTTGCCTATTACTAGACTTTCCATGTTCAATTGTCTCTCTGTAAATACTTTTAACTATTTTTTTCTCCTATAGTATTGTAGCGCCATGAGCGGGTATTAGTACCTGGATGTAGCGCTATATAAATACCCACATTATTATTATTATTATTATTAAAGACACAAACCTCTCTGAGCGTACAGCATGGCCATTTCAGGGAAACGGATATCGTAGCAGATCCCGACCCCGATCCTGCAGAAAGCTGCAAAATAATTGTGATGCAAAATACTTTGTAGAATAATCTTATGTGGTCAAAACGATTCATGTGTGCGTGCGTGTGTTTTACGCTGCTTTTAGCAATATTCCAGCAAATATCATGGCGGGGAACACCAGAAATGGGCCTCACACATTCTACCCATGTGGGGAAGGCGAACCTGGGTCTTCTCTGGATGACGAACACTTTAACCCTAGGCAACCCTACCGCCCGATTCTCAAGAAAACATGACTGGCAGGCATGGTGTTAAATGGGTAGTACACAACACGTAAAATTGGTACACTTTTCTTTTGGCAGGTGTTTTTGAGAAAGGTGAGGTGAGGTGAAATGGGGTTTAATGTCATACTTAAGAATATTTTGCTCATATGACGACATGCGTGAGTGAGTGTGTATGTGTGGCTGCTTGTACTAGCCCAGACTTGAGCTGGTTTTATTTTGCTAGCTGAGATACCATGCCGCAGTTAAGCATGAATACCCCACTCAGACACATTATACTGACTCGAAGCTGACCAGTCCTTGTTGTACCCATTAATGCCCACTAAAGCGTCAGCCAGGGACCAACAAGTACCATACATAAACATATTTTAAGTATGGCGCGCCAGGGATCGAACCTGCAATCTTCCTCTCTCTGGATGGGCATGCTCTAACCACTACACCACGGAGGCATTTTATTTTTAGAAAGAGTATGTTTTATTAATCCAGTGTCAAAATGAACAGACTTGATTCTGAGACATAGCGACATTATGTTTATTGTACGCATAGATGGAATACTGAACTGCAAAAAGATTGACACCACCTACAATGATTCAAAGAGCCATGAAATTATCAACAACAGAAATTAGAGGGGAAATTGCTGAAAATTCAAACTAGTTTTCTGTTTGAAATATTTTAAAATATCAATGTGAATATCCAAAGAGGCAGAAAGAAGAATTACAAGAAAGTATTTTAAAATTTGACTTTAAATTGAAGTACAGTTAACTGTGCTAACAGCGAAATGACAGATGAAAGACACTATTTTGGGGATACCTGAAATTTGCTGTGTAGTTATACTATAGTCGAAAAATTAGTGGTCACTTTGAGTTTTAATGTAACTATAGTTTACTGTACTAAAACTATTCTTGGAAAGGGTCTGAAACTACTACCAGAACATTCAACAAGCAGCAAGAGTGATTTTCTTGATTGTACTGGAAATGGAGACCTGCTAACCAACTCATGAAAATAACTGGCATGGCATTTTAACAAAATATGTGACAGAGCTTTGAGGCAAAGGGAGGTCCATCCTCGATTATCTCCAGGGTATACATTCCGATAAATCTCCACTAAACCCTGGATGCAACTTCTCGGCTCGAACCGATGATTTTATTACCTCCCTTTGCTAGCCCCGCATTCTCACAGTAGCCAATCAGATGAGGCGCCATTACAACAGAGCTCGCCAGTGTCAACAAAGACAGCGATTAAGCGCAGCGACTCAGATTGGGGGAAAACATACAGACAAATTGACAGGTCTGAAATCTTAAAAGTATATGCAAGAACTCCTTCTACCTCTTTTAGAGTACCTCTGCAACAATATATTATTGCGTTGCCAAGATTAATCGGTTAGATAATTTAAAAAGCGAAAGTGAATTGTGATTGGTACAACTCAACTTCCCAGCGTAGACACCTGATTGGATATAAAGCCAACCATGGGAGGTAATGAAATCATCGGCTCCAGCTGTAGATGCATCCAGGGTATAGTGGAGATTTATCGGAATCGGGGATGAGGGAGGTCACGGAGTAGTGTAATTAAGAAATTCGTTCCACCCACCGTATAGTGAAATAAAGTACACTTTTGCCCTTAATTATTATAGCTAAAGTATGAGGGCGGCTTGTTATCCAAGTAAAGCAGCTGCAAACCAAGGTGATGACAACTTTTTACATATGATTAATGACTGTATGAATAAAGTACAAAGAAAAAGGAACAGAGATATAGGAAAGTAAGAAAATAGAGAAGAGAGAGGAAGATATGATCCCACATTGGTTCACATCCGTCAATATAAGTAGGGGGGCCCATTTTTCTGCAAATTTGGCCTTGTCTCCAGCAGCGAGTTTTTCTATGTTGTGATTATATTTTATTAGCGGTAATAATTGGGTAAATATGGGAATAGTCTTATTGTAATGACAATTTTGAATTGGTTATTATAAAAAGGTGGTTTTCAAGGTTATTCAACTTTTTCATATTTAAGTGATAATAACTGACAAGCATCGTGACGTCGGTTACCAAGGGTACGTTTGATAACGAGGGGGCAGACGAAGATGGCGTAGTGATGTCAAGACAGTCATGCAAAAAGTGATCTTTGATCTTTTAGCAAAGCATCTTAGAATTGTACATACGTGTATTGAAGAAAGTCAGCTGGTTGCCGGGAGATAGGATTTCAGATTCTTGGAAAGTAATTTTGCCGGGGACATCAATATCAAACAAATGCACCTGGAAATAGAAACAAAACTATGCTGTCCTTCCATCAACAGAGATCTCATTTTCATTATCTACTTACACCAACCTCCCTCTATCAACATGATCTCTTTATCTGGGGATTGGTTAAGCGGGGCTGAAGTAGCCTTGAGGTTAAAGCGTTCACCCGTCATGCCTTATAAGTGGCGTAAACCCATATTCACTCACTCACAATATATCTGGGAACATGACCAGATTATATTTTCATCTGACAACACAATCTTGTCATCTCGACACATGATGTCTTCATGTGGACACAAACAATTTAGGGAGGCATTACATATTTATTGGCTAGGGGTATGATGATGATTTTATAGAGAAGCATGTACAATGTGTACGAACCCCTTAAGATTTATGTACAAAGTACCTGACTCCCCTGCATGTCATGTACAAAATCAATGACACCCCACCCTTCCCAAAATGTTTAAGCATAATCTTTTGAATATTTTCATGTACAAAATAGCTGACCCCACACACACACACCTTCCCAGAACAAAATGGGTGATCCCCCTTAAAATCATCATCTTCAGAACAAAATGGGTGACCTCCCCCCCACACACACCTTCCCAGAACAAAATGGGTGACCCCCTTAAAATCATCATCACCATCCCCCCACACACCTTCCCAGAACAAAATGGGTGACCCCCCTTAAAAATCATCATCACCCCCCACACCTTCCCAGAACAAAATGGGTGACCCCCTTAAAATCATCATCACCCACTCCCACATCTTCACAGAACAAAATGGGTGACCCCCTACAATCATCATCACCACCCACACACACACACCTTCCCAGTACAAAATGGGTGACCCCCTTAAAATCATCATCACCACGCCCCCACATCTTCACAGAACAAAATGGGTGACCCCCCCTTAAATCATCATCACCGCCACCCTCCCCACACACACCTTCCCAGAACAAAATGGGTGAGCCCCTTAAAATCATCATCATCCCCCTAGACATAAATTATGAACGGTCCCTTATGTTCACTATTTGGGTGGACCTTCTTTATACTTATTCTGTAATCTGTGACCATCTCATATCTTATTTAGTATTTAGGAAACCCATACGTGTTCAAAGAGTAATCCTTGAGCTGACCTCACCTTTCTGTGTTTAGCAATGAGGGATCCCTCAGGGTCGTACACAGTGCAGGTATTGTAGAAGTTGCCGTTCTCTTCTTCTGGGATTGAACCTGGACATTTGAAACAATATTTAGACAATAGCTAACGAGTGACAGGGACTGACAGATTATCTTTCCCGAGTTATATTAATTACACAATTCTTGAGCCGTGGCGAGAGAATTACATAACTATATAACGAGGGTAAGATAATCTGTCATTCCCCGTCACGAGTTGGTTATTGTTTGTATTACCCATATTAGTTTTCAATCTAAAAAACGCAAAAATGAAAACAGCAATTTCTCTATAAGGAAACCCGCGATATTGGGAATCCCCATATCCCTACTTGAGCGATTGGCTGTTATTTTCTGAAACAGCCAATCAATGTTCACCAAAAGGTGTAACCGCCCTGGGGACTTACAGGAAAAATTACCCTGTGTCCTCCTTCCCATATGGGTAATAAAAAAACACTCATAAGCAAAATAACACAAACCATCCCTATACATCATAAACATGACCTAACACATGACCTGCCAGGAACCAGTCTCCGCGGGAACAGCTGCTACAAGGAACATGGATTATTGTGTCATTAGAAAATAGATAAACATGGCGCACGGTGGGTGAGTGGTAAGGTAAGTATTAACTAGAAAGTGTTTTTACTTGTTAGTCCAAAATGTTGGCATGAAAACAGAAAAAACTGAGAAAAACTCAAACCCCCAAACAAAAGGCACATCTACATGTTATGGAGCGCGGCACAATACCAAGTTTGGTGAAGTTTGTTCAAGTAGTTTTAGAGTTATGTTCAGGAAACAATGGGAACGCTAACGCCAATGGAAACTCAACCAAAAACAATATGTCTCCCGACCCTTCAGGGGGAGACATAATTGTAATTAGAACAAGAAGACAAAGTCATCAATATCCCCCACAATGGCAAAATACTCTTCATGTATATGTCAGTTAGTTATGACTATGTCAAATGTTTTGGTGTGTATATAGCAGTGAGTGAGTGAGTTTAGTTTTATGCCACACTCAGCAATATTCCAGCTATATGGCAGCAGTCTGTAAATATTAGAATCCAGACCAGATAATCCGGTGATCGACAGCATGAGCATCGATCTACACAATTGGAATACAATGATATGTGTCAACCAAGTCAGTGACTATACTGCAAAGTGAAAGGAGAGTATTGATAGGTTTTACAGTTCTGTTCCGGAAAAGAGCACTACCACCAATTTCAGTCGAAGTCAAACTTGTTGCCATGGAAACGCAAAATATGTTTTATTCATAAATACAAAACTACTAAAAGGCACCAGTACACCACAAGACCTATCTATGTGCCAAGTTTGGTGAAGAAATAGTGAATGGTTTCAAAGTTCTGCTCCAGAAAAAGACAATCAGCACAGACAGACAGATGAGACGTGACTATTTCCCCCGGCAGGCAAATAAAAATGTAATATCATTATCGGTTATAGTTTTTGAATGTGTAGGAAACAATGACGTAACATGTGCCTCTATAGGAAACAATAACATAATGTGTGCCTCTGTAGGAAACAATGATGTAATGTGTGCCTCTGTAGGAAACAATGACATAATGTGTGCCTCTGTAGGAAACAATGATGTAATGTGTGCCTCTGTAGGAAACAATGATGTAATGTGTGCCTCTGTAGGAAACAATGACATAATGTGTGCCTCTGTAGGAAAAATGACGGAATGTGTGCCTCTGAAGGAGTGAGTGAGTGAGTTTCGTTTTTATGCCGACTTTTAGCAATATTCCAGCAATATCACGTGACGGGGACACCAGAAATGAGTTTCACACATTGTACCCATGTGGGAATCAGACCCAGGTCTTCGACTGCCTCTGTAGGAAACAATGACATAACATGTTCCTCTGTAGGAAACAATAACGTAATGTGTGCTCTATAGGAAACAATGATGTAGCGTGTGCCTCTGTAGGAAACAATGACGTAATGTGTGCCTCTGAAGGAAACAATGATGTAGTGTGTGCCTCTGAAGGAAACAAAAACGTAATGTGTGCCTATGTAGGAAACAATGTTGTAATGTGTGCCTATGTAGGAAACAATGTTGTAATGTGTGCCTATGTAGGAAACAATGTTGCAACATGTGCCTATATAAGAAACAATGGCGTAATGTGTGCCTCAGCAGGAAACAATGATGCAGCGTGTGCCTATATAAGAAACAATAACGTAATGAGTGCCTATATAGGAAACAATGAGGTAAGTGTGTGCCTCTGTAGGAAAGAAAGATGTAATGTGTGCCTCTGTAGGAAACAATGACATAACGTGTGCCTCTATAGGAAACAATGACGTAATGTGTGCCTCTGTAGGAAACAATGATGTAATGTGTGCCTCTGTAGGAAACAATGATGTAATGTGTGCCTCTGTAGGAAACAATGACGTAATGTGTGCCTCTGTAGGAAACAATGATGTAATGTGTGCCTCTGTAGGAAACAATGATGTAATGTGTGCCTCTGTAGGAAACAATGACGTAACGTGTGCCTCTGTAGGAAACAATGATGTAATGTGTGCCTCTGTAGGAAACAATGATGTAATATGTGCCTCTGTAGGAAACAATGATGTAATGTGTGCCTCTGTAGGAAACAATGACGTAATGTGTGCCTCTGAAGGAAACAATGACGTAATGTGTGCCTCTGTAGGAAACAATGACGTAATGTGTGCCTCTGTAGGAAACAATGACGTAATGTGTGCCTCTGTAGGAAACAATGATGTAATGTGTGCCTCTGAAGGAAACAAAGACGTAATGTGTGCCTATAAGAAACAATGACGTAATGTGTGCCTCTGTAGGAAACAATGACGTAATGTGTGCCTCTATAGGAAACAATGACGTAACATGTGCCTCAGTAGGAAACAATGATGTAATGTGTGCCTCTGTAGGAAACAATGACGTAACATGTGCCTCAGTAGGAAACAATGACGTAATTACCTCCCACCACAAAGACGTTGTTCTCCTTGGCTGCTTTGGACAAGGCATTAGTGGACGGTCCAGGGATTGCCTCGGCATACTCAGGGAAATACTTGGTGCCATACGGGGAATTGAAACATTCCTAGAGGAATCAAAAACAATATTCACTGCAAAAAGCATAAGAAATACCAGGAATTCATCTTGCATATATAACGAAGATGTAGGCATGAAAGAGTTGCTCTCTATCAAAATGTGAAACAAAACTTCGAAAGGACTAAAATATGGACTATATTTGTCATTGTATATTATAAATGTGTCTATTACCTGTAGTGTTAGAACCACTGCCTTACCACAGGCTGAATCAACTCTTGCCTCACGTCTGACTGAATCTTACCAGTAGTGTCACAACTCTCACCTCACCTCTGACTGAATCTTACCAGCAGTGCCACAACTCTCGCCTCACCTCTGACTGAATCTTACCTGAGTGCCACAACTCTCACTTCACCTCTGACTGAATCTTACCAGCAGTGCCACAACTCTCACCTCACCTCTGACTGAATCTTACCTGCAGTGCCACAACTCTCACCTCACCTCTGACTGAATCTTACCAGTAGTGCCACAACTCTCACCTCACCTCTGACTGAATCTTACCGGTAGTGCCACAACTCTCACCTCACCTCTGACTGAATCTTACGGTAGTGCCACAACTCTCACCTCACCTCTGACTGAATCTTACCAGTAGTGCCACAACCCTCACCTCACCTCTGACTGAATCTTACCAGCAGTGCCACAACCCTCACCTCACCTCTGACTGAATCTTACTGGTAGTGCCACAACTCTCACCTCACCTCTGACTGAATCTTACCAGCACTGCCACAACTCTCACCTCACCTCTGACTGAATCTTACCAGCACTGCCACAACTCTCACCTCACCTCTGACTGAATCTTACCGGCAGTGCCACAACTCTCAGTTCACCTCTGACTGAATCTTACCAGTAATGCCACAATTCTCACCTCACCTCTGACTGAATCTTACCGGTAGTGCCACAACTCTCTCACCTCACCTCTGACTGAATCTTACCAGCACTGCCACAACTCTCACCTCACCTCTGACTGAATCTTACCAGCACTGCCACAACTCTCACCTCACCTCTGACTGAATCTTACCGGCAGTGCCACAACTCTCAGTTCACCTCTGACTGAATCTTACCAGTAATGCCACAATTCTCACCTCACCTCTGACTGAATATTACGGTAGTGCCACAATTCTCACCTCACCTCTGACTGAATCTTACCAGCAGTGCCACAACCCTCACCTCACCTCTGACTGAATCTTACCAGTAATGCCACAATTCTCACCTCACCTCTGACTGAATCTTGCGGTGTAGTGCCACAATTCTCACCTCACCTCTGACTGAATCTTACCAGCAGTGCCACAACTCTCACCTCACCTCTGACTGAATCTTACGGTAGTGCCACAACTCTCACCTCACCTCTGACTGAATCTTACCAGTAGTGCCACAACTCTCACCTCACCTCTGACTGAATCTTACCAGTAGTGCCACAACTCTCACCTCACCTCTGACTGAATCTTACCGGTAGTGCCACAACTCTCACCTCACCTCTGACTGAATCTTACCTGGTAGTGCCACAACTCTCACCTCACCTCTGACTGAATCTTACCAGTAGTGCCACAACTCTCACCTCACCTCTGACTGAATCCACGGCAGTCTCACCTCACCTCCTCTGACTGAATCTTACCGGCAGTGCCACAACTCTCACCTCACCTCTGACTGAATCTTACGGTAGTGCCACAACTCTCACCTCACCTCTGACTGAATCTTACCCGGTAGTGCCACAACTCTCACCTCACCTCTGACTGAATCTTACCAGTAGTGCCACAACTCTCACCTCACCTCTGACTGAATCTTACCAGCAGTGCCACAACTCTCACCTCACCTCTGACTGAATCTTACCGGCAGTGCCACAACTCTCACCTCACCTCTGACTGAATCTTACGGTAGTGCCACAACTCTCACCTCACCTCTGACTGAATCTTTACCGTAGTGCCACAACTCTCACCTCACCTCTGACTGAATCTTACCGGTAGTGCCACAACTCTCACCTCACCTCTGACTGAATCTTACCGGTAGTGCCACAACTCTCACCTCACCTCTGACTGAATCTTACCAGCAGTGCCACAACTCTCACCTCACCTCTGACTGAATCTTACCAGTAGTGCCACAACTCTCACCTCACCTCTGACTGAATCTTACCAGTAGTGCCACAACTCTCACCTCACCTCTGACTGAATCTTACCGGTAGTGCCACAACTCTTGCTCCACCACTCGCAGCTTCTTTGATGAGTTTGGATGCCCGGGCAAGATTGTCAGACTTTGACGCCCCAACTGCGAGTTGTACCAGGGCAAGGCTGAATTCTGCAAACACAAAAACAACTTAACACAGGATATGATTTATTGCTGATATGAAAACAGTGTTTTGGGACTGTTAATAATTTATTGCTAGGTGTGTGTGATGATGATTTTTATTTATTTATTTATTTAATTTAATTTTTGAGGGGGTGCCACCCATTTTGTTCTGGGGAGCTAGGGGTCATAAATTTTGTACACATTTTTTTTTTTAGTTATTTACTAGTGGGGTCAGCAAATTTGTACATAAAACAATGTTTAAATTTATGCTTAGAAATTATGGGAAGGGGAAGGGGCTTATGCTTTTCTACATGACATGAAGGGGGGTGTCACTTATTTTGTACATAAATTTTAGGGGGGTGTCATTCACATTGTACATGCTTCTCCATAATAATCATCATGAACCCCCCAGCCATATTCTAACCCGGACCTTCACAGGTAAATGATCTTAGTAAATGCCATAGGCACAAAAAAAATTAATCAATTTTGAATCAGTGTTGAATACATAGTCACATGACTCACAATACTCACACTTCAATGTATATTTGAAATACTGAAACCCCAGTGTTGAATGAATGTTGAAAACAATGTCACATTTCAACATAAATGTGACACATTGAAAGCTAGGCCAATGTTGAGTCAGTGTTTAAAACTATGTCATATTTCAACATATCTTCATCATGTATCAAAAGGCCTATATTGAAACAGTGTTGATATATTGTTCCTTAATGCAGCAATCTAGGATGAGTGAGTTTAGTTTTACGCCGCACTCAGCAATATTCCAGCTATATGGCGGCGGTCTGTAAATAATCAAGTCTGGACCAGACAATCCGGTGATCAACAGCATGAGCGTCAATCTACGCAATTGGGAACCGATGACATGTGTCAACCAAGTCAGCGAGCCTGACTACCCGATCCCGTTAGTCGCCTCTTACGACAAGCATGGGTTACTGAAGATCAATCTTCTAACCCGGACCTTCACGGGTCAATCTAGGGTGAACCAGAGACCATATGTGTACCAAATTTCAACACTGAAACCAGGGATTTACAGGACACGAATTCCTGCATCCTATACCCATAAAAATAGACAATGGATGCAACAAAATTTATTAGCACGTCCACAGGGACTCAGAAAAAGTCTGGGGCGGTGGGGTAGGTTAATGGATAAAGCGTTGGCTCGTCACGCCGAAGACCCAGGTTCGAATCCCCACATGGGTACAATGTGTGAAGCCCATTTCTGGTGTCCCCCGCCGTGATGTTGCTGGAATATTGCTAAATGCCGCGTAAAACCAAACTCAGTCAGTCAGTCAGAAAAAGTCGAAATAATTTTTGTACAAATTCCAATCAATTAACAATAAGTTATCACTGAGTTTGCTACTAGCTGGGTTATGATATCATTTGCAATTTAATTACTGTAAAAATGTGATGATCATGATACACAATACAATAACAGTATTAATAATAACATTTGTTGTGCGGAAAAAAAGTCCTCAGGTAAAAAGGTATCGGGAAACATTTCCTAAATTTGCCTAGGAAAAAAGTGTCTGCAGCCCCTATTTTGTTGTCCAGGACCCCTGAAAATTAAGAGTATGAGTCCTCAAATACAGGACTCAAGGTAAATCCCTGGAAACAATGGCATGTGCCTGCTGGGCTCTTACAATATATGAACCAGTTCATCTTCTTGCTGGATACATATTTTCCTTCTGCGAACCCAACACAGCTAACAAACATAGAATGTATATTTACAACCAATATATGGTCTCCTGTCACAAGTACCCAAATGAAAACTCTCCATCACTCCAGATTCTGTGAGAATACGTGATGAGAGTACATGTCAAATAAAGTGTTCCACATCATCGTGGCATAAGACTTCGGCCCTTAACGTTCAACATATCACGACCTCGCCAACTCGAACAAACAAGTAAAATTTTGTCAATTCGAAAACTGTTCTTAGACATGTACACGCTATAATCTGATAATCACAACTTTAACACAGATCCACTTTCCAATTCTACATGAAGTCAGATGGAATATTATAGATATCATGAATTGACATCACAATCCGATTGAACATAGCTTATCTGGATACAGATGTCTACTTACTGGAAGCCATTTTGAACATCTATGTAAATTACAACGGATAAAAATAGCACCGCCTTGACATGTATTCTGTGTCCTTAAGAGCCCATCAACACTCGGCCATGTTGTTCTTGATCATGTGACCAGATCATGTGACTTCTAATACGGATTTAGAGTTACTTCCCTTTGATTAACAGGCGAAATCCCCGCTTGGTACTTTGACCACTCATTGTGTCCATGAAATTAATTGTTTAAATCTTTGAACACAATCCCAAAATAGTTTTTCAAAACATAACGTTTGCTCTCTTTCATATCGGCGAAAATATACTTGTTCGGTGGCTTTGTTTAGCGGCAAATAGTTTGTCATGTCTACCATTATATACTGAACAACATTAGAAACGCACCATCCATATAATACGAAATATCCCCGTCAGACTGCAATGTACCCATAATATATCGGGGCTTCGTCGGTGCATTTTCCTGTGGTGCGTTTCTAATGTTGTTCAGTTGTTCAGTATGACTGTGTTGTTAATCTCTTTATGACATCATTAATCTAATCGCCGCGGTTCCTAAGACGGTTAGTTTTATGCATGTAATTTTATCAGCAATTCTTCACTGTTTCAATAAAACAATCTTTAGCCTGACTTTTCAAAATATTTATCTCGTTCCTCTAAGTGTTTACTCATTAATTTGACTAATCATGTTTTGTTTTTTTATTTATTTATCTCTATTCTGGAAACACGTAAAGACGGTTTTGAATTGGTGTCCAGCAACCCATGCTTATCGGAAGAGGCGACTAACGGGATCGGGTAGTCAGGCTCGCTGGCTTGGTTGATACATGTCATCGCATCTCAATTACGCAGATTGATGCTCAATGTGTTGATCACTGCGGATTGTCTGGTCCACCGCCATATATACCTGGAATATTGCTGAGTTCGACGTTAAACAACAAAAGAACAAATCTTTTCTTAAACTGACCCAAGGTTTGTCCATGGAGTGTACATGTTATTTTGTTCAGGTGTTTTATGGCACAGACTACATGTTGCGATATTTGAAGTTTGACTAAATAATTCGTTCCAGTTTGTGTTCAATGAGCGAATTCAGTTTATCAATTAAATGACCATTGTTATACCACGTACCTCTTCTAATAAATGCTGATGTCAGCAAGTTTGTGTCTATGTCTGTGTATTCTCCCGTGGTCGCTAATGATATATCAACGTTTACTGGTGTTAGCAGGATCAATAAATTGCCGGTATGGCAACTCTGGTAGCTTATGACATCGTGTGTATTTGACCATTTAGTAATTCTGTTACGCTTGAATTCCTAGAAGATAACATATTGTTATTTATGTCACTATAGTGAGTGAGTTTAGTTTTACGCCACTTTCAAAAATATTTAGCAATATCACGTCGGGGGTTACCAGAAATGGATATTACACATTGTATACATGTAGGGAATCGAGCCGGTCTACGGCTTGACGAGCTCCCTCTAGGCTCCCTCACCACCCCTGCCAATTATAGTAATCATGCAGGAAATACCCAATGCATTCTCAATGCTATGATCTGTATAAGGGAGTCCCAAAATATACTGAACTGTGTTCGGCCTGTGAACACTGTGTATCAACAAAATTCCGTCAGATATTTCAAATTTTTTCTACTTTTGCTACCTAGTGTATGATGATAATGACTGAGTGAGTGAGTTTAGTTTTACGCACTCAGCAATATATATTCCAGCTATATGGCGGCGGTATGTAAATAATCGAGTCTGAACCAGACAATCCATTTATCAACAGCATGAGCATCGATCTGCGCAATTGGGAACCGATGACATCTACACATCACAATGTTTGAAATTATCTTTACCTCGAACTTTATTTTTGTTATAGAGTGTTCTACCCGTGAAGGTCAGGGTTAGAATTGATCTTCAGTAACCCCTGCTTGTGGTAAGAGGCGACTAACGGGATCAGGTGGTCAGGCTCACTGACTTAGTTGACACTTTTGCTGAGTTTTTTAAGGTTTTCGGATTGCTCTAAGTAAATTCCGAAGCTCCAGTCATATGCTGATGATTGAAATCGGTAGAGGCCTTGGTCTTGAGCGAAGTGATCGCCTGTGTCCTTTTTGTATCATTCGGGGGCGATGGGGTAGCTAAGCGGTTAAAGCGTTCACGCCGAAGACCCGGGTTCGATTCCCCACATGGGTACAAAGTGTGAAGCCCATTTCTGGTGTCCCCCGCCGTGATATTGCTGGAATGTTGCTAGGAACGGCGTAAAACCATACTCACTCACTTTTGTATCATTCCTACTGTTGAAAATGAATATCATTTCTGCCTTGAGTGTCAATTTTACAATAATCTTAGAGAAAATATAATTCCCATACATTAACATAATCTTCCATCACACGAGAAGCTGTTTCAACTGTTCAAGTCAAAGAATATAATTGTCAGCAATAATCTTGGAAAATATTTATATCTAGATCTTAAAAAGACCTATAGTTCGTTTTTGCGTGTGTAATATCCCTACATCCAAATGTATTCTGCCTTGTATCATCCGTGTTAATGATTATATTGGCGCTTGTGATACTGTGCACATTGTATAGCATATACTACTCATACTTTGCTAAGGATCACCAAAATTCGCAACTTTACTTAAATATATATTTATAATTTGAAATTGTATCCATTTAAAACTAGATAAATAATGATATCTTTAGGAAAACAGCCTATTTAATCTAACCTTATGCACTTGATACATGAGTAACCATAAAAATGGTTTTCATGGCACCAATCAACCATTTTGCAAATCATGGAACGAGTCATTGACAAGTACACAACACCTGTCAGTAGCAGGTATGGGATCCACAAGATGCAGTGACATACTGAAACCTTGAATCCATGCTTATAATAAGCTTAGATATTTAAACCAGATTTTACCCCACATCATAGTTTTCTGTTGAATAAATGATTTGATCCTTAGCAAAGTGTGAATAGTATATATCATGGGCCTGTTGACCTTTTACTGAATAAATCTCTCTCTCTACATAGATATCAAACACGTTTCTATATCAGCTGCAGATGTATGGGATATTGTTCCGTTTTGTACATGTTGACGGATAAATTCTCCGAACGATGTAACTGTCTGATATTTTTTCTATATAGATTTCGTCAGGGAGAACCCACTCCTTAAGGATGTGTCTACAAAATTAGTTGTGATTGTGGAAGCAGTTGTATTGGAAAAACTTATCGGCCCTTCAACACAAGACTAAAAAAACGTAAAACTTCAGCTGGAAAATCTGATCTCAAATCTGCCCTCTCAGAACACATCGTTAACAATACCAACCACTCTATCAACTGACAACACACTGAAATCCTGGCTTCCAACATCAGCAATTGGCGCAAAAGAAAACTGTGTGAGTCAATCAACATAAGAAGATTAGTGCCTGAGATCAACAGAGATCATGGGGTTTACCTCCCCAGCCCTGGTCCATCACCCTGAGATCAACAGAGACCAAGGGGGTTACCTCCCCAGCCCTGGTCCATCACCCTGAGATCAACAGAGATCAAGGGGGTTTACCTCCCCAGCCCTGGTCCATCACCCTGAGATCAACAGAGATCAAGGGGGTTACCTCCCCAGCCCTGGTCCATCACCCTGAGATCAACAGAGATCATGGGGTTTACCTCCCCAGCCCTGGTCCATCACCCTGAGATCAACAGAGATCAAGGGGGTTTACCTCCCCAGCCCTGGTCCATCACCCTGAGATCAACAGAGATCAAGGGGGTTACCTCCCCAGCCCTGGTCCATCACCCTGAGATCAACAGAGATCATGGGGTTTACCTCCCCAGCGCCTGGTCCATCACCCTGAGATCAACAGAGATCATGGGGTTTACCTCCCCAGCGCCTGGTCCATCACCCTGAGATCAACAGAGATCATGGGGTTTACCTCCCCAGCGCCTGGTCCATCACCCTGAGATCAACAGAGATCAAGGGGTTTACCTCCCCAGCGCCTGGTCCATCACCATGAGATCAACAGAGATCATGGGGTTTACCTCCCCAGCGCCTGGTCCATCACCCTGAGATCAACAGAGATCAAGGGGTTTACCTCCCCAGCGCCTGGTGCATCACCCAGAAATCATAGACCCTCAAACTCAATCTGCTTTAACCACTCTGCTATGTAAACACATCCTTGCCCTTATTGTAAAAACATACCCTATCATTGTATTCTGCTCTTTGATCTCACTGCAATGTTTGTACATACTAAATTATACCTCCTTCTTCCCTTGTATATACTCAGTGTACATATCTGGCTTTCTGGCTTCCTATACATCTATATATACTGCTGGTGGTACTGTTCACTATCGCCATTATCCACCAGAAGAAGGGGCAAGAACTAGCCCAGAAACGTTGTGAAAAATAAAGCAAGAAGTTGTTATCCATAAGATTTGTCTTGTATTACTACACCAACTTCTAAATGCCTTTGAAGAATAGATTTCGTCGGTTTTAATTACAATATTAGACATTTTGTTTTCATTCATTTATTGTAGTAGTAAACATACTCGTTCTACCTCATTTACGATATTGTCTGCTCAGTAGATCATGACATCACATGGCACTGCTGACACAACTCCGGTCACCGGCAGGATCGGTAACTACATGACGTACCGTCCCGTGACATGACAAGAGCGTCACAGCTCCGGACGCCAGCAAAACAGACAACGCATGACGTACAGTCACGTGGCATGACAGGGGCATCATAGCAGGACAGATAGCGCATGACATACAGTCACGTGACATGACAAGGGCATCACAGCTCCGGACGCCAGCAAAAAAGACAATGCATGACGTAAAGTCACGTGACACGACAGGTACGTCACAGCAGGACAGATAGCGCATGACGTACAGTCACGTTGCATGACATAAACGTTACAGCTCCGGTCGCCAGCAGGACTTCCAGTAACATGGTGGCGGGTTGCCCACACAGTCTGCAGGAGATCCGTTGATTGACAGACTGTACGTGTAACACGGCTCCCTCCCTCCGGGCTGCTTCTTGAACATCACACAACGTTCTTTTTTTAGAGCATGTCGTGGCACACGCTAGCCTTGATGTTTTCCATGTCACGTTCATCTCAGCGACCCGCACGCTGGAGGACAGTTGTTCAAAGTTCGTCACAGCGATGTCGTCTGTTTCCTGCCCCACTTTTGCGCATGCGCTGGGTGTCTGCGGGATGATAGGCATCATCATTGTTGCTGGTGGTGTTGAGTGCGGCAGTGATTCTGGCCTCGGCATATCTTCTGGTATACATGAAAGCAACAGCACAATAAGAACAGAATATATATAAAGGCATGTCTAAGAATTAGGGGAGACCGGGGTCAATTGTAACACTTTTTACTTAAGTTCTTGTAATTCGATATTAGTCGACCGCTCACAAAGTTTATCGGTACTAACTAATACTTTGACATCTTGGCTTTAAACCTCAGTGTCATTTAAAGTTCACGATCGTGTCGTTACAAAGTCATAACGTATCAAATGCAATGACTGCACTGCAAGTGTTACAATTGACCCGGAGCACGGGGCAATTGTAACAGGTGGATGGGGCAATTGTAACAAAGAAGGTTCGAATGTAAGAATCTGTTTATTTTCCAAATAAAATCAAAAT
This sequence comes from Haliotis rubra, assembly GCF_003918875.1. Lineage (NCBI taxonomy): Eukaryota > Metazoa > Mollusca > Gastropoda > Lepetellida > Haliotidae > Haliotis > Haliotis rubra. Next base: position 70,331 of record NW_025765116.1, on the reverse strand, counting down.
GAAATGTTGAAAGATGTTACCTTGATCAATTGAGGTGGATATGGATTAACATTAAACCTTTGTCACCATCGACATTAAAAATGTTTTTAGTTTCTTGTTTTCGTATGCACAAAATATAATACAAAAACTAACACCAAAAACTTTCAACCGAGGGTTGATACTATCAACATAAGACTGAAAATGTTCTACTATGATGAAACTAGTAAAGAACTAACATAAAACCGACATCATTATTAGCTTCATTATCATAACATAAGGGAAAATTACATGGGGGCAGTTGTAACACAGTGTTAGAATTGCCCCCGATGCTAGTAGCCATGTTTCATGCCGTCACATGTTAACAACGTTGGGCTTCTCACATATTTCTACTTCAAAATAAGTCGTTATACCTCAATTGTACACTTGAAAAGTTAATTTCATACCAAGCAACATTTACTGCATTAAGAACGTTTTATTACGTTTCGTGAAAAATTTACTTTCTAATGTAAAAAAGGATTTTTCGTCTACTGTATCTAGCCATGAGCGAGCAGCTGAAAAACGCCCGGATGTGTACCGCAGGAAAGCAAAGGGAAATAACTCTACTCACCTACATTATGCTTGAGCGAAAACTTTTAGAGTAATCGCCCTCGTTACAATTGCCCCGTGTTAAAGTTGCCCCCGGTCTGCCCTACTGTGTTTACCTAGGAGACCGTTCATAATTTATGGCTAGGGGGGTTGTGATGATGATGATGATGATGATGATGATGATGATGATGATGTGTGTGTGTGTGTGTGTGTGTGTGTGTGTGTGTGTGTGTGTGTGTGTGGTTTAACCCATTTTGTTCTGGCGAGCTAGCGGTGGTCAGCAATTTTGTACACACGTACTAAGGGGAGCGGTTTTGTACATAAGGTTATGTTTAAAATTATGCTTAGAAATTATGGGAGAAAAAAAACATTGCTCTACCTGCCACTTCAACATCCACCAGAGCTGCTCCTTCTACAACTACTACCACCACCACAGCTACTACATCTACACCCGCAACTGTAACAAAACAAACAATACCTGATCTTACTTCTTCACAGACAACTTTGGCTTTTTGTTGCCTGGTCACAGCTAGCCACTTTCCGTTCCGTTCCGTCACTGCTCGGGTGTATCCGGGAGAGGCGGGATCTGACGAACTTAACCATCGTGGCGAGACAACGTCCCATTGGATGCTCTTGTAGAACCAGTACCAGGTGTTGGAGGATTGTCGGACCAGACCAAGCCATAGCATTAGAGGACGGTCATTGGCATTGGCCGACGATTGAGGGCAGTTGAAAAGACCGTGGGCTGTAGACAGTGAGTGAGTGAGTTTAGTTTTACGCCGCACTCAGTAACATCCCAGCTATATGGAGGCGGTCTGTAAATAATCGAGTCTGGACCAGACAATCCAGTGATCAATAACATGAGCATCGCTTCATGCAATTGGGATACGATGACATGTGTCAACCAAGTCAGCGAGCCTGGCCACCCGATCCCGTTAGTCGCCTCTTACGACAAGCATGGGATGCTGATGACGAATTCTAACCTAGATCTTCACGGGTCGACAGCCTGTGTACAACGATAGCAGGAACCCGTGTCTGAGACGAGGAGCAACTTACCCCCATGCCACCGGACAATGCCAACTTGTTCAATCCGCAGTGTCAACAGGGCTACTGGAGATTAGACTTCGGCCACGTAGTTCAGCTCAGTGGCACAGTGTATTATCATGTACATGTATTGCAGTACTACCTTATTATCATGTTACCCACCAAAGAATGATACAGTTACCAACCAAAGAAAGATACAGTTACCCACCAAAGCAAGAAGCAGTATTACCTTATTGTCATGTTACCCACCAAAGAAAGATACAGTTACCAACCAAAGAAAAATACAGTTACCCACCAAAGCAAGAAGCAGTATTACCTTATTGTCACGTTGCCTACCAAAGAAAAATAAAGTTACCCACTAAAGCAAGAAGCAGTATTACCTTATTGTCATATTACCCACCAAAGAAAGATACACTTACTCATCAAAGCAAGAAGCAGTATTACCTTATCATCATATTACCCACCAAAGAAAGATACAGTTACCCACCAAAGCAAGAAACAGTTACTCACCAAAGCAAGAAGCAGTATTACCTTATTGTCATATTACCTACCAAAGAAAGATACACTTACTCATCAAAGCAAGAAGCAGTATTACCTTATCATCATATTACCTACCAAAGAAAGATACAGTTACCCACCAAAGCAAGAAACAGTTACTTACCAAAGCAAGAAGCAGTATTACCTTATTGTCATATTACCTACCAAAGAAAGATACAGTTACCCACCAAAGCAAGAAACAGTTACTTACCAAAGCAAGAAGCAGTATTACCTTATTGTCATATTACCTACCAAAGAAAGATACAGTTACCCACCAAAGCAAGAAACAGTTACTTACCAAAGCAAGAAGCAGTATTACCTTATTGTCATATTACCCACCAAAGAAAGAAAGATACAGTTACCCACCAAAGCAAGAAACAGTTACTCACCAAAGCAAGAAGCAGTATTACCTTATCATCATATTACCTACCAAAGAAAGATAGAAGTTACCCACCAAAGCAAGAAACAGTTACATATTACCAAAGCAAAGCAAGAAGTTACTCACCAAAGCAGTATTACTTCATTTGTCATATTACCTACCAAAGAAAGATACAGTTACCCACCAAAGCAAAAGAAACAGTTACTTACCAAAGCAAGAAGCAGTATTACCTCATTGTCATATTACCTACCAAAGATAAGATACCAGTTACCCAAGAAGCAAGAAGCAGTATTACCTTATTGTCATATTACCTAACAGTTACCCACCAAAGCAAGAAGCAAGAAGCAAGTATTACCTTATTGTACCTACCAAAGAAAGATACAGTTACCTACCAAAGAAAGATACAGTTACCCACCAAAGCAAGAAGCGGTATTACCTTATTGTCATATTACCTACCAAAGAAAGAAGATAAAGTTATTACCATTGCCATATTACCTATCAAAGAAAGATAACGTTAGTACACCAAAGAAGCAAGAAGAAAGCAGTATTACCTTATTGTCATCAAAGAAAGATAACGTTACCTACCAAAGAAAGATACTTTATTGTTACCTATCACAGAAAGCAAGAAGCAAGAAGCAGTATTACTTTATTTTATTGTCATATTACCTACCAAAGAAAGATAACGTTAGTACCCACCAAGAAGCAAGAAGCAGTATTACCTTATTGTCATATTACCTACCAAAGAAAGATAACGTTAGTACCCACAAGAAGCAAGCACCAAAGAAAGATAACGTTAGTACCCACCAAGAAGCAAGAAGCAGTATTACTTTATTGTCATATTACCTACCAAGAAGATTACTTTAGATAACGATAGTACCCACCAAGAAGCAAGAAGCAGTATTACCTTTATTGTCATATTACCTATCAAAGAAAGATAACGTTAGTACCCACCAAGAAGCAAGAAGCAGTATTACCTTATTGTCATATTACCTACCAAAGAAAGATAACGTTACCCACCAAAAGCAAGAAGCAGTATTACCTTATTGCCATATTACCTACCAAAGAAAGATAACGTTAGTACCCACCAAGAAGCAAGAAGCAGTATTACTTTATTGCCATATTACCTATCAAAGAAAGATAACGTTAGTACCCACCAAGAAGCAAGAAGCACTATTACTTTATTGTCATATTACCTTATTGTCATATTACCTACCAAAGAAAGATAACGTTAGTACCCACCAAGAAGCAAGAAGCAGTATTACTTTATTGTCATATTACCTACCAAAGAAAGATAACGTTAGTACCCACCAAGAAGCAAGAAGCAGTATTACTTTATTGTCATATTACCTACCAAAGAAAGATAACGTTAGTACCCACCAAGAAGCAAGAAGCAGTATTACCTTATTGTCATATTACCTATCAAAGAAAGATAAGCGTTAGTACCCACCAAGAAGCAAGAAGCAGCACTATTATTACCTTATTGCCATATTACCTACCAAAGATAAGATAACGTTAGTACCCACCAAGAAGCAAGAAGCAATTATTACCTTATTGTCATATTACCTACCAAAGACCTTAAGATAACGTTAGTACCCACCAAGAAGAAGCAAGAAGCGTTAGTATTACCTTATTGTCGTAACCAAAGAAAGATAACGTTACCCACCAAAGCAAGAAGCAGTATTACCTTATTGTATTACCAAAGAAAGAAGCATTGTCATTGCCATATTACCTACCAAAGAAAGATATTACCTACCAAAGAAAGAACATGAAGAAGTATTACCTTATTGGGAAGATAACGTTATATATATATATACTGGATGTAACAATGTAACAAAGAAAACAACATAATTAACATAGTAGGCTAGACAGAGAGCATGTTCCATTATGCTTGACAACGGTACAAGAATCTGTATCGAAACGTCGCACTCACGAATAAAAAGAAGTTGTTATCCATAAAGTTTGTTCTATATTGTACTTCCCAACTTCTAAAATGCCACTCAAAGAAGCTCAACGTTTATATGTCAATTTCCATACGTTATTTTGCTCCCCTCAAGAATTACCGAGAGGCTATCCAAATGCTCGTTGAATGCAAAATGACTGACTACAACCGCGCCATCATATGACTGAGTGAGTAAGTGAGTGAGTTTAGTTTTACGCCGCACTCCGCAATATTCCTGCCATATGGCGGCGGTCTGTAAATAACCGAGTCTGGACCAGACAATCCAATGATCAACAGCATGAGCATCGATCTGCGCAATTAGGAACCAATGACATGTGTCAACCAAGTCAGTGAGCCTGACCACCCGTTAGTCGCCTCTTACGACAAGCATGGGTTGCTGAAGATCAATATTCTAACCCGGACCTTCACGGGTAGCCATCATATATATGAGATGTACTTGATTGACTGGTAAATTTAAAAAAAAAATTCCTTTAATAAAATCACCTACCGTGCCACTGAAATGAATAGCTTAGCTCGGCGAGCAAATGCCCGTCTCCTTAGAATATTCAATAGAATGAAGAATGCATGTTCGTAGTTTTCTCGTTTTAACTGAATGTAATCAGCTATGACTAGTCTCCTACCTCCTGGGGGACAAATGCGTTCAATAAGCCAATCCTGCTCATCTTTGGTCCGAAGTACCACAACTCTTGTGTCCTTCGACTCGCAAAGACCGACAGCCTCGTTATGGGTATGTTCTGCATCATAGAAGTAGTAGCACCTGTTGGTGGTGGGGTAGTGGTAGTGTTGTGTCGCTGTCGGGTGTTGTGGGCAGTTGACTGGACCTATGACGACACCAACACCTGGGATCACATTGCATACAGCATGGTAAATACGATGTAAGGTTGATAATATTCACTCGTACCTTAATACTGTACCATTATCATAATACTACCCGTGAAGATCCGGGTTAGAATGAACCTTCAGTAACCAATGCTTGTCGTAAGAGGCGACTAACGGGATCGGGTGGTCAGGCTTGCTGACTTGGTTGACACATGTCATCGTATCCCAATTGCGTAGATCGGTGTCCATGCTGTTGATCACTGGATTGTCTGGTCCAGACTCGATTGTTTACAGACCGCCGCCATATAGCTGGGGTATTGCTGAGTGCGGCGTAAAACTAAACTCACGCACTTAGTCATTATCGTAATACACTAGGCAGCACGATATACTCTGCAAAAAAAGAAATGCTAAAGTAGTAAATTGGAAATATCTGACGTAGTTTTGCTGATATTCATAAAAAAAAAACGTCTATTGTCTGCATTCATAGAGTGTGGATGAATTGTGAAGGTGGAATACAGTACGGCCAATGCATACCGAAAACGTGGGGGTACGCGAAAACGCAACCACACTGGAGCGTGGGGGCAACCACAGCAACCTTAAATGAACGTGCAACATGAATTGTCGACTTACGGAAGCGATGGGTTTTCATTTATCCGTCATTAGAACTGTGTAGCAAGTAAAAACATACCACTCTTTACAGAAACATCGCCATGGACCGCCATCTCCCATGGAGACTTGGCCAAATTTTAACAATTTACTATGATCTGTTGATTATTATGTATTCATCTGAAAGTGACTTATGCGTTTCTTGTGTTGGCATAGTATATGTGCTGTAACACAGTCTGTATCATTGCTATCACGCTACATACAGTATGATATACTTTGAATCAGTGATGTCACACAGGATGCACCATAAAAGGTCCCGTAAGTAGGACACGGCACGTCGCGAGACCTTACGTTGTTTAGTACTTCCGCTGACAAACAACGTTTCAAACCTTCTCGAATGGTCTCATGGTTGTAGTTGACAGTAAGGAACCGACAATCCTTGCAGGATAACCAATTTCCGATCTAACCATACCCAAATTAGCCATCTATTTCGACTGTCAACAGCTGTGGCAGACATGCATGGTTGTACACTTGGTCCGGTCTAGTAAAGACATATTTGGCGGTCGCGCAATTCGGAACCAGAACTTGTTCTTGAATATACTCTTGTCACCGGAAATCAGGTACCAGAAGTAAGGTGGGCCCCATTTCGCATATCGCAAGTTGGCGCGCCCAAAGGGAGTCGGGAACCAGCTTAGCTTACTGAAGTAGCGCCTCGCGAGACTTACAGGCCATATATGCACTGTAACATATATACTGGAACAGGCTTTGTACACGCCCAGGGCACTTGAACGACACAACGTTACACAGTTAAAATTCTTTGGCCACATACCCGTGAAGGTCCGGGTTAGAATATTGATCTTCAGTAACCCGTGCTTGTCGTAAGAGGCGACTAACGGAATCGGATGGTCAGGCTCGCTGACTTGGTTGACACATGTCATCAGTTCCCAATTGCGTATATCGATGTTCATGCTGTTGATCACTGGATTGTCTGGTCCAGACTCGATTATTTACAGACCGCCGCAATATGGCTGGGGTATTGCTGAGTGCGGCGTAAAACCAAACTCACTCACTCACCCTTTGGCCACACGTCCTTCCCATTATGCAACATTTATGGGATCCTCGTAATCAACGCCTGTGATCACGTCTACAACAGCCACTGCAGGCAGAGTGAGTGAACTTTCCCCAGGTCGCAGTTCGTAATCTGATTGGTTCCTTGGGGCGACGATGCCAGTCAGTTCTGAAGTCTCATGGGCACCACACAAGATATCGAGTACAGATGACCTTCACCTTGATATTTGATTGTTTATAGTGCCATGGTAAACCTCGGTCAATGACAATGACTTGGGCCAACTGTGAACAATTTATTATAAAGTGTTGATTATTTATGTAATACATAATGAATACATCTGAAAAACACTTATGCGTTTCTTTTTTTGACAGAGTATATGTGCTGTCACACTGACAACGCACAGGGTCTGTAAAATTACTATCACACTACATACAGCACCATAACATGCACTGTAACATTCATGCCACACACAATGCAGCTTGATATATACTGTAACATTGCCATGCACAGCATGCAGAACGATATATACTGTAACACACAACAGTAGCAAGATATATGTTGTAACACACTGATATCACACGGTATGGTATATGATATTATACAAACATCACACGGTATATATATACAAATGTGTATATATATATATATATATAAACGATAACAAAGACGTCACACCGCATGTTGCACGATATATATACGTGAGCATTGGGCTGCATTCGGTATATTGAAACAGTGACATTCGTGATATACAGAGTCACATTGGCGCCACAGAGCACCATGATATATCCTGTGACATTAATGTCACACTGGATACAGCATGATGCATACAGTGGCATTGACACATCATGCTGTGTGATATACATATAGAGTAACATTTATATCACACGAGCTACTGGTTGACATATAGAATACAAGTAATATCACATTTACTGCTGGTTGATACGTACAGTAACATCACTATCATACAATCTGACGGGATACCAGCTGATATATACACTAAAATTAATATCACACAAGCTGCTGGTTGATATATACACTAAAATTAATATCACACAAGCTGTTGGTTGATATGTACACTACAATTACTATCACACGGGCTGCTGGTTGATATGTACGCTAATATTAATATCACGCGGGCCGCTGGTGGATATGTACACTAAAACTGATATCACACGGACTGCTGGTTGATAAGTACACTAAAATTGATATCACACGGGATACCAGCTGATATATACACTAAAATGAATATTACGCGGACTGATCGTTCATATGTACACTAAAACTGATATCACACGGGCTGCTAGTTGATATGTACACTAAAATTAATTCCACACGGGCAGCTGGTTGGTAAGTACACTAAAATCAATATCACGCGGACTGCTGGTTGATATGTACATTAAAACTGATATCACACGGGATACCAGCTGATATATACACTAAAACTGATATCACACGGGCTACTGGTTGATATGTACACTAAAATTAATACCACACGGGCAGCTGGTTGGTAAGTACACTAAAATGAATATCACGCGGACTGCTCGTTCATATGTACACTAAAACTGATATCACACGAGCTGCTGGTTGATATGTACACTAAAATTAATATCAACCTGCAAATACCCTGTAACCCTGGGCTGGTACATATTACCTTTTGTCTGAGCCACGAGTGACCACAACAGGGACAGGAACACTCCAAACCTTGCCAAGCACGACATTGGTAACGTCTAACCGCATCATTCGCGTGAAATGAAGCTCCAGATAACCATATGAGCGTCAGGTAAACAGTTCCAGTGGACCGACAGCATGTGACTGTGTGAATTACCAGGTGCCCGTTTTCACACTTATGCGTCTGGCAACTCGTCTCATCTAAATCACACGTGCTAACCATGCCGATAATTGTTCATATATAATTCATATCCATATTAAACTGCAGCATGGTGTTTCATGGTATGCTGTATCTAAATGGGGTATCCATTGTAAACTGCGGCATGGTTTCTAATGGTTTGCTGTATCTAAGTGGGGTATCCATTGTAAACTGCGGCATGGATTCTAATGGTATACTGTATCTCAGTGGGGTATCCATCTTAAACTGCGGCATGGATTCTAATGGTATACTGTTTCTAAGTGGGGTATCCATTGTAAACTGCGGCATGGTTTCTAATGGTTTGATGTATCTAAGTAGGGTATCCATCTTCAACTGCGGCATGGATTCTAATGGTATACCGTATCTCAGTGGGGTATCCATTGTAAACTGCGGCATGGTTTCTAATGGTATACTGTATCTAAGTGGGGTATCGATCTTAAACTGCAGCATGGATTCTAATGGTATGCTGTATCTAAGTGGGGTATCCATCGTAAACTGCGGCATGGATTCTAATGGTATACTGTATCTCAGTGGGGTATCCATCTTAAACTGCGGCATGGTTTCTAATGGTATACTGTATCTCAGTGGGGTATCCATCTTAAACCGCAGCATGGTTTCTAATGGTATACTGTATCTAAGTGGGGTATCCATTGTAAACTGCGGCATGGATTCTAATGGTAGACTGTATCTAAGTGGGGTATCCATTGTAAACTGCGGCATGGATTCTAATGGTATGCTGTATCTAAGTGGGGTATCCATTGTAAACTGCGGCATGGATTCTAATGGTATACTGTATCTCAGTGGAGTATCAATCTTAAACTGCGGCATGGTTTCTAATGGTATACTGTATCTCAGTGGGGTATCCATCTTAAACCGCGGCATGTTTTCTAATGGTATACTGTATCTAAGTGGGGTATCCATCTGAAACTGCGGCATGGTTTCTAATGGTAAGCTGTATCTAAGTGGGGTATCCATTGTAAACTGCGGCATGGTTTCTAATGGTATGCTGTATCTAAGTGGGGTATCCATCCTTAACTGCGACAAGGTTGCTAATGGTATGCTGTATCTAAGTAGGGTATCCATCTTAAACTGCGGCATGGTTTCTAATGGTATACTGTGTCTAAGTAGGGTATCCATCTTAAACTGCGACAAGGTTGCTTATGGTATACTGTGTCTAAGTGGGGTATCCATCTTAAACTGCGACAAGGTTGCTAATGGTATACTGTGTCTAAGTGGGGTATCCATCTTAAACTGCGACAAGGTTGCTAATGGTATACTGTGTCTAAGTGGGGTATCCACCTTAAACTGCGGCATGGATTCTAATGGTATACTGTATCTAAGTGGGGTATCCATTGTAAACTGCGGCATGGTTTCTAATGGTATACTGTATCTAAGTGGGGTATCCATTGTAAACTGCGGCATGGATTCTAATGGTATACTGTATCTAAGTGGGGTATCCATTGTAAACTGCGGCATGGATTCTAATGGTAGACTGTATCTAAGTGGGGCATCCATCTTAAACTGCGGCATGGTTTCTAATGGTATACTGTATCTAAGTGGGGTATCCATCGTAAACTGCGGCATGGATTCAAATGGTATACTGTATCTAAGTGGGGTATCCATTGTAAACTGTGGCATGGTTTCTAATGGTATGCTGTATCTAAGTGGGGTATCCATCGTAAACTGCGGCATGGATTCTAATGGTATGCTGTATCTAAGTGGGGTATCCATTGTAAACTGCGGCATGGATTCTAATGGTATACTGTATCTAAGTGGGGTATCCATCGTAAACTGCGACAAGGTTGCTAATGGTGTGCTGTATCTAAGTGGGGTATCCATCTTAAACTGCGGCATGGTTTCTAATGGTATACTGTGTCTAAGTAGGGTATCCATCTTAAACTGCGACAAGGTTGCTAATGGTATACTGTGTCTAAGTGGGGTATCCATCTTAAACTGCGACAAGGTTGCTAATGGTATACTGTGCCTAAGTGGGGTATCCATCTTAAACTGCAGCATGGTTTCTAATGCTATACTGTGTCTAAGTGGGGTATCCATCTTAAACTGTTTTTGATATCTTATCAATGTGTTGTAAATTCCCAAATCTCGGAATGGATCTTCTTTCATTGTTTTTTCTCTCCCTCGGCACAGATGCCTCATTCTCAGATTCCCCAAATAGACCACACACTGTAAGCACAGCGCGACGCACCGCGGAGGGCACTAGCACGGGCCAGGCGTGACACCAGGTGTTTTCTTTGCGTTCCAGACACGCAGCGGGTTGAAGAGATTTCTCAATAGTGCTGTCTCATCGTGCTTTGAAACGCGTAACGGGAAACAGTGCAAATATATCACGAAAACATAATCTGGAGCATGTTTGGGATGAGTTGTGGCGAAGAAAACGTTCAACAGAGAATTATACCAGCATCTACAACCAGCCGATGTTCGATAGTGTTGTTCCAATTAATTTGTCCGTGACTGCATGCATGGAGATCTGTCCCCACACTGGTATTCAATAACAGTATTGAACAGTGACATTTTCAATCATCAACAAGATATATGAACTTTAGCAACCAGATCAACTTGTTATTATGGGAGGCAACTGGCACACAGAATGTAAACGGCATACCAGAGGGTGTTGGAGGGCAGCGTTCGAAATTGCTGGTCGACAGCTTTTTCATTCCAAATAAGAAAGAGTATTATTTCCATATTAACACATAGGGCCTACACATTCTGATCAGGACCCACAACTCTTTATGGTTCTGGGTTCTTAGGGCCTGCAGTCATTCGTAACTACTCGTGTCATTCCGGCAAGCTGGATGGCGTCTCTCGTGGCCATGTTTACGACTGGGTCCGGTCTGAGCGCAAACCAACGGGCATGGAGATGAAAATAGTCTAGTACTATTACCAAGGAAAGATAACTCTGAATTTCCAAACATGTCTACTCCCAGAATAGCATATCTCCCAGCAATACAGTCATTCCCTTTGTAAATATGTTTCAGTGTTGAAAATTGCTGAACCTTTCGCTCAAAGTTTGTTTAAATTGTGCTTTGCATAGTTTAGCGAAGTTTCAAAATTTCACGGTGCCTCCATATTCATGCTTCGAAATGCGTTTTACTACGCCCGATTTGATTGGTTTGCCTCGGTTCTTGGCAATAATGCCGTCCTAAACAGGTACGAGTCTTCTTGTAGGGCAAACACTGTCGGAGGGCTGTCGTCAAATACACAGAGGACACATACTGCAGTCACACGGAAGACACACTGAGAAGAAACACATAGCAGATACAGAGCATGATAACCGCTGACACTGCACACACACACAGCACTCACACACAGGACACGTACTGCACTCTCACACAGAGTACTGCAGCACTCACACACACGGAAGCAGTCACACGGAAGACACACTGAGAAGAAACACACATCAGATAGAGAGCATAAGAATCACTGACACTCACTGGTCACACACACAGCACTCAAACAGAGGACACGTACTGGATACACACACAGCACACATACTTCAGTCACACACAGAGGACACTGCGGTCACACAGAGGACACACACACACAGAGGACAGTCACACACAGACACATGAAGTCACACTGCGACACACACTGCGATCAGACAGAGGACACACACAGCACACACACACAGAGGACACACATTGCAGTCACACAGAGGACACACACAGCAGTCACACACAGAGGACACACACAGCACTAACACACAGAGGACACATACTGCACTCTCACACAGAGTACACACACAGCACTCACACACAGGCCACACACTGCAGTCACACTGAAGACACATTGAGAATAAACACACATCAGATAGAGAGCATAAGAATCACTGACACTCACTGGTCACACACACAGCACTCACACAGAGGACACGTACTGGATACACACACAGTACACATACTTCAGTCACACACAGAGGACACACACACCAGTCACACACAGACACTGGACACACTGCGATCACACAGAGATCACACACAGCACACACACAGGACACAATTTGCAGTCACACAGAGGACACACACAACAGTCACACACAGAGGACACACACAGCACTCACACACAGGGGACACACATTGCAGTCACACACAAAGGACACACATTGCAGTCACACACAGAGGACACACACAGCACTCTCACATAGAGGACACAGATGACACACACTGCAGTCACACACAGGACACACACAGCACTCACATACACAGAGGACACACATTGCAGTCACACACAGATGACACTGCAGTCACACACAGATGACACTGCAGTCACACACAGATGACACACTGCAGTCACATACATAGGAAGCACACAGCACTCACACACAGAGGACACATACTGCACTCACACACAAAGACACATACTGGACTCAAACACAGAGGAGACGCATTGCAGTCACACATAGAGGACACACACAGAGGACACACACTGAACTGACAGAGGACACATTCTGCACTCACACACACAGGACACATACAGCACTCACACACACAGAGGACACACATTGCAGTCACACACAGATGACACACTGCACTCACACACAGAGGACACACACTGCACTCCTCACACACACAGAGGACACACTGCACTCCTCACACACAGAGGACACACTGCACTCCTCACACAGAGGACACACAGCACTCTCACACAGAGGACACACAGCACTCTCACACAGAGGACACACACTGCACTCTCACACAGAGGACACACAGCACTCCTCACACACAGGACACACACACAGCACTCACACACACAGGACACACACAGCACTCTCACACAGAGGACACACACTGCACTCCTCACACAGAGGACACACAGCACTCTCACATAGAGGACACACACTGCACTCACACACAGAGGACACACAGCACTCTCACATAGAGGACACACACTGCACTCTCACACGGAGGACACACACAGCACTCTCACACAGAGGACACACACTGCACTCTCTCACACACAGGACACACAGCACTCTCACACAGAGGACACACACACCACTCTCACACAGAGGACACACAGCACTCTCACATAGAGGACACACACTGCAGTCACACACAGAGGACACACACTGAACTGACAGAGGACACATTCTGCACTCACACACACAGGACACATACAGCACTCACACACACAGAGGACACACATTGCAGTCACACACAGATGACACACTGCACTCACACACAGAGGACACACACTGCACTCACACACAAAGGACACATACTGGACTCAAACACAGAGGAGACACATTGCAGTCACACACACAGCACTCACAGAGGACACATACTGTACTCATAGAGGACACACACTGCAATCACACACAGGAAACATACTGCAGTCACACACTGAGGACTATGCGGACACACACACAGAGGACACACACTGCGAAGATTGCAGCGTAACGTCAGAGGTACCTTGGCGTCGAATCGGCGCAGGTATAAATCAAAGAGCTATACCATCACCTTACCTGTATTAACGACAACCTACCTGGTTCTTGAATCGGCGGCAGGTGTATCTTAACGACAACCTACCTGGTTCTTGAATCGGCGACAGTTGTATCACAACGTCAACCTTTCAGTGCCCTGAATCAGTGGAAAACCGATATGGGTTTTGAACTCGCGAAAGATGTATCTTAACGTCAACCTACTTGATCTTCCAAGTTCTAGGCAGGGGTGTGTTAACGTCAGCCTACCTAGATGTTCAGTTGGCGACAGGTGTATCTAAACGTCAATCTATCTAGGCTTTGAACCGGCGACAGGTGTATCTTAACGTCAACCTACTTGATCCTCTAGTCGGCGACAGGTGTATGTTAACGTCATCCTACCTGGTCCCTTCATTCGACGGCAGGTGTATCCCAAAGCGCTATTCCACTAACCTACCTGTCTTAACGCCAGGCCCGTTTCACAAAGCTATCGTAGCGATACGACTGTTGTAAGTCTGTTACAGTATAGGAGGTAGGAGAGTCGTAGCGCTACGATAGCTTTGTGAAACGAGTGTATCCTAACGTCATCCTGCCTGCTCCTTGAGTCGGCGACAGGTGTATCTTAACCTTAATCAACCTGCTCCTTGAGTCGGCGACAGGTGTATCTTAACCTTAATCAACCTGCTCCTTGAGTCGGCGACAGGTGTACCTTAACCTAAATCAACCTGTTCCTTGAGTCGGCGACAGGTGTATCTTAACCTTAATCAACCTGTTCCTTGAGTCGGCGACAGGTGTACCCTAACCTTTATCTACCCGGTCCTTGAGTCGGCGACAGGTGTATCTTAACCTTAATCAACCTGTTCCCTTAGTCGGCGACAGGTGTACCCTAACCTTATCTACCCGGTCCTTTCGGTCGGCAGCAGGTGCACCTTAGCCTATAAGTATTAACATTAACCAACCTTGGTCTTGAGTCGCCGGCAGATGTATCTAAACGTCAACCTACCTGGGTCTGGAGTTGGCGTCAAGTGTATCTTAATTAACCTTCAATCTACCTGCTCCTTGAGTCGGCGACAGGTGTATCTTAACGTCAATCAACCTGGGTCTGGAGTCGGCGGCAGGTGTATCTTAACGTCAACCTACCACCTGTGTTAAAACGGCGGCAGGTGTATCTTAATGTCAACCTAACCGGGTCTGAATAGGCGGCAGGTGTATTTTAATGTCAACCTACCTTGGTCTGGATCGGCGGCAGGTGTATCGTAATGTCAACCAACCAGGGTTTGAATAGGCGGCAAGGTGTATCTTAATGTCAACCAACCTTGGTCTGGATGGGCGGCAGGTGTATCTTAATGTCAACCTACCTTGGACTGGATCGGCGGCAGGTGTATCTTAATGTCAACCTACCTGGGTCTGGATGGGCGGCAGGTGTATCGTAAATAATCAACCTACCTGGGAGTCGGCGGCAGGTGTATCGTAATGTCACCCTACCTCAACCTGTCTGTATGGGCGGCAGGTGTATCTAAAATGTCAACCTACCCGGGTCTGAATAGGTGGCAGGTGTATTTTAATGTCAACCTACCTTGGTCTGGATCGACGGCAGGTGTATCTTAATGTCAACCTACCTTGGTCTGATGGGCGGCAGGTGTATCTTAATGTCACCCTACCTGGGTCTGTATGGGCGGCAGGTGTATCGTAATGTCACCCTACCTGGGTCTGTATGGGCGGCAGGTGTATCTAAATGTCAACCTACCCGGGTCTGAATAGGTGGCAGGTGTATTTTAATGTCAACCTACCTTGGTCTGGATCGACGGCAGGTGTATCTTAATGTCAACCTACCTTGGTCTGATGGGCGGCAGGTGTATCTTAATGTCACCCTACCCTGGGTCTGGATGGGCGGCAGGTGTATCTTAATGTCAACCTACCTTGGTCTGGATGGGCGGCAGGTGTATCTTAATGTCACCCTACCTGGGTCTGGATGGGCGGCAGGTGTATCTTAATGTCACCCTACCTGGGTCTGGATGGGCGGCAGGTGTATCTTAATGTCAACCTACCTTGGTCTGGATGGGCGGCAGGTGTATCATAATGTCACCCTACCTGGGTCTGGATGGGCGGCATGTGTATCTTAATGTCAACCTACCGGGTCTGGATGAGCGGCAGGTGTATCTTAATGTCAACCTACCAGGGTTTGAATAGGCGGCAAGTGTATCTTAATGTCAACCTACCTGGGTCTGGATCGGCGGCAGGTGTATCTTAATGTCAACCTACCTTGGTCTGGATCGGCGGCAGGTGTATCTTAATGTCAACCTACCTTGGTCTGGATGGGCGGCAGGTGTATCTTAACGTCAACCTACCTGGGTCTTGAATCGGCAGCAGGTGTGTCTTAACGTCATCCTACATGGGTCTGGGTCGGCGGCAGGTGTATCTTAACGTCAACCTACCACTGTGTTAAAACGGCGGCAGGTGTATCTTAATGTCAACCTACCCGGGTCTGAATAGGTGGCAGGTGTATTTTAATGTCAACCTACCTTGGTCTGGATCGACGGCAGGTGTATCGTAATGTCAACCTACCAGGGTTTGAATAGGTGGCAGGTGTATTTTAATGTCAACCTACCTTGGTCTGGATCGACGGCAGGTGTATCTTAATGTCAACCTACCTTGGTCTGGATGGGCGGCAGGTGTATCTTAATGTCAACCTACCTTGGTCTGGATCGGCGGCAGGTGTATCTTAATGTCACCCTACCTGGTCTGGATGGGCGGCAGGTGTATCTTAATGTCACCCTACCTGGTCTGGATGGGCGGCAGGTGTATCTTAATGTCAACCTACCTTGGTCTGGATGGGCGGCAGGTGTATCATAATGTCACCCTACCTGGGTCTGGATGGGCGGCAGGTGTATCTTAATGTCAACCTACCCGGGTCTGGATGAGCGGCAGGTGTATCTTAATGTCAACCTACCAGGGTTTGAATAGGCGGCAAGGTGTATCTTAATGTCAACCTACCCGGGTCTGAATAGGCGGCAGGTGTATTTTAATGTCAACCTACCTTGGTCTGGATCGACGGCAGGTGTATCGTAATGTCAACCTACCTTGGTCTGGATCGGCGGCAGGTGTATCTTTATGTCAACCTACCTGGTCCTTGAGTCGACGACAGGTGTATCTTAACGTCATCCTACCTAGGTCTGGATCGGCGGCAGGTGTATCTTAACGTCAACCTACCTCGGTGTTAAAACGGCAGCAGGTGTATCTTAACGTCAACCGACCTGGGTCTGTATGGGCGACAGGTGTATCTTAATGTTATCCTACCTGGGTCTGGATCGGCGGCAGGTGTATCTTAACGTCAACCGACCTGGGTCTGTATGGGCGACAGGTGTATCTTAATGTTATCCTACCTGGGTCTGGATCGGCGGCATGTGTATCTTAATGTCAACCTACCTGCCGGCCGAGGAGGAGATTTAGGTTTGCCAGGTCCACCTTCTTGTGCATGCGTGAAGGACGTTATGAACAAGATGAGAAGTGGAACACTGGTCACGACGTATCCTGACAACATATACGCAGTTGACATCATCTCCTACGTTCGATTAACTACGCACTGTCTTAAGACTTCACACTGACGACTTTTAACAGTCTGCAAACCTACATGTGACAGAGTTTGACCAATCAGAAGGCTCCTATCGACGCACGTCTTATGTTACTGAACATATAAACATGGCCTGCCTTTGTGATGGCTGCCAGTATCGACGAACGTTTTGATGTCGTAAAGTCGACACGGTGACTCTAACATGCATTTTGGAAATACAACTCCCCAGTCGTGACCACAAAGAAATGACGTCGTTAGAATCCACATAGATTTCTTGGTTAGCAGTTACATGTATTAGCCCAGCGGATAAGTGATCAAATTGTGCACTTTGTGTTACAAGCATGAAATTTGGCATGATTGTAGCTTATACCCTTTTTATTAAAAAAGATCGAGAGGCCTCGCAGATTTTTTATAACCTTCCACAGATTGATGAGACAGCTACTTTGAGATTGATGTTGAAATGAAATATGTATGCGTTGATTTTGATATGTTTTGTATAGATGATCTATAGATAACCAAGCTCATACATTATACATGTAAGTAAATCTAATGATATATTCCTTCAAATAAACTTTCATCTGTCCTCACAATATTCTATATACATAATTTATGAGGATTTAAGATTGAGTTAAAATAGCATTGTTTTGAAAATTCAATTTTTCCCCACTTTTTCCCTCCAAAAATGAAAAATGGCAAAAATCTGCGAGTCTTCTCATATTGAATTTGCAAAGAACTGATCAAAATATGTTAGATCATGGGATGATCTCATACTTATTTTACTGATGTAGTCTATATGGCGGCCATTTTGAAAGATCCACCAATTTTCCCATTTTCGGGTAGTCATGGTATAAATTGACTTTCGGAGACCTAACCGTCAAAGATTTAAGACATGTATAGACGGAAAATGGTCAGCTATGAATTTCCTACAATTTGATATGTGACTTATGAGAATTGGAGGATTTTAAAAGAGGTTATGACGAAAATAGTAGAGAAAATGTTCACTTAACCCCCCCAAATTATGGAAAAGGCCTCTCGATCTTTTTTTAATAAGAAGTGTATAAGCTACAATCATGCCAAATTTCATGCTTGTAACACAAAGTGCACAATTCAGTGAAAAAACTGCACTTATCCGCTGGGCTAAAGCAAGCAATGAACAATGGAGGAAGAATCTTCCGTGAGGTATGACATATTTCCTCGTTCCTATTACACACTGACTGTATTTAGGACATCAATAATGGCCAACTAAGAATTTTTTTAAAACTGAGAAAATAGTATTTTTTCTAGGACAACTTTTCAAAGAAACTACGATTCTTCATACGCTAACAGAGTCCTGTCTACATCGCAAAACGCAATAAAGGAAGGAATGAAGGAAGAAGAATCATCCTTGATGTTTGACTTGAAGTATGACCGTTACAGCTGTCCAGGCCAGTGGATGTGTTTCTCTAACATGGCATATCATCAAACCCTGGTCATGTTAAATGAACATTGAAAAGTGTAATAAGTATCATGACGTTTAGATTATAAAGAATTTGACATAGGAATGTTTATATTATATTACCTAATCTATGATGGGTATTTCAAATTCTATAATCGGGTTTGGTTTTCTCTTTGCTTAAAACATTGCAACGTAACATTGACTGTTTGATTCATATCCAATGTATATGGGTTTTAAACACGACTCCTATTCCAGGCTTCTAGGCTTCAGACGGGAGATAGTTCGAGCTACATTCAATCGACATATCAGTACCATACACTCACAGTTTGAGTTTCACAGCCGTTACACATCGTGCTTGTAGTTAACCTTTAGACACCAACCTTCTATTTCCTGGTAGCTTCCGTCGTTTTCGTCTTCCCTGTGATACGAAACCAAGCTGATAAAACTTAGGAGAAAAAACATTCTGTTTTGGGAAATCAGATTTATTTAATTTGATTTTAATTTAATTTTTATGTTTGATTTAAAACCGAATGCGTAGCGTGAGGCTTTAAATAAAAAATGTAGAGCTAATAATTTCGTTATATAGCTCTGATTTTCCAACACAGTGTGTTTATCTCCATTCTACCATAACAAACATACGACGGAACGACACCAGATTCAGTAACTCCACGTGCTGAAACACTTACTATGGACAATATTCAGTTCAGTATGCATACGGGTGTAATCATGTAACATCAAGCCTCTTCGGGAGGTTTTAACCCGATTCAAAACATATTAAATGGGTTGACACTTGCGATGTTCATCTGAAATAACCTTTCCGCTTTGTAAGTTATTGATGAGGTACGCTGTACATCCCCAACAACAACGTCATTGTCAACATCAGCTCCACAGGAGGACATGCAATGTCGGTAACATCAGTGTTCTCATTTGTGCAGGGTGAAGAAACGGATATATGTAACGAAAAGTGTCAAATTATATTCCTCATATAAATAGAGTTTCAGGAGCAGGTTTCTAATTGATTTTTTTCGAATTAACTGACACATTTGGGATTTTTGGAGAAACTGATTATAGTGAAAATTGAATTCTTTATCAATATTGCCGTTTCAAATGGTTAATTATTTTGAATCTTTGAGTGACATCTAAAAGGTCTTTCGTTAGTTTAAATCTTTGGGTGCCATTACTTTTAGTGTTCTAGCAGGTGTTCCAGCAGGTGTTCTAGCAGGTGTTCCACCCACCACGATCAGGTGTACGAAATGGCGTCATCCCCAAAAATAGGTTGTATATAACAGATTCTTATACTGAAGTGTTGACTTACAGGAGACCTCCAGCGTCAGGTTCCGTGATGCTCTCCCATGGCTGTTGTTGACGTGACACGTGTACAGTCCAAACACAGATACATCTACAGCTGGTATAGACAACACAGCCTCCCCCTGTCCTGTAATCACCGTCTGTCTGGAGATGTCCCACCAGGTTACAGTACAGGCAGGGTTACAGTCAGCAGAACATCTCACAGCTGCAGGTTTCCCTTCTTCTACCTCCAGCTTGTCATTTGTGCCGTCAAACTGTATCTGGTCAGGTCCATCTGGAATGCATGTGAGATGGTCAGCTAAGAAGCTATTTCTGAGATATTAGTGCTGTTTGCTTGTGTGACATACATGATGAATGGAGACATGCTGCTTGGCTTGGCCTGTGTTCTTGGGATTCACAAAATGGTACACGTCTCAGACCCATATCTATTTATGCTTTCCTCACATAATAAGTACAGACTACAACTGGAACACCGTTTTAACTCACTCACCCACTCTGTTGACATGTACAACTCTTGACAACATATCCAGGTGAGCTACAGTGCCGGGAAACTATATCTGTTAAGATCCGAATTGGAATTGATTTCAGCTACTCATGCTTGTCGTAAGTGGCGAAAAAACATAATCTGCCGGTGAGTCTTGCTGACTTGGTTGACACATGTCATCTTTTTGTCGACTTACGTACATCGATGCTGATGATGCCAGTCACTGGATTGTCTGGTCCAGACTTGATTATTTACCAACTGCTGCCATATAGTTGGAATGTAGCTGATTAAACAACAAACCAGCCTATGTCTGGTGTAACGTATACTACTCCAGTAATACACACCCAACATGTGAACGTTCTCTTGACCGGAAACAAGCATTATAAGTTGTTCACTGGTCACGAGGGGGGCATGGGTTGATGTACCCTCGATGTTTGTTTATGTTTATGTTTATGTTCCCCTTCGCCTTCGAGGGTACATCAATCCATGGGCCCCGAGGGACCAGTGAACAACGTATTTATCTTACCGAACACCTTAATGTTAAGTTAGAACTGTTTGAAGCACGGGTACAAATCTTTTTGTAGCCATCGCTAGATTTTGCTGACAAGAAAACCAGATTTAGAGTTATCTCCCTTCCATCGATTTGCATTCGCAAAACATCGGTAATTTCCGTACATCATACGTGATTCAATGTTATTCGAGATAAAGAATTACTACCACGAAGTACCAAATGAGTTGCCATTGACAGCGGGGTACATTGAAATGTTACTCGCTTGTAAGCGGGGTACATTGAAAATAATAGAAGAGCGTTCAACCAATCAGAAAGCGACATTTATGTGTGAGGTAAGATAATGGAAGATATTACTAGTTGACCACGGTTGATACAACCATCATATACAGTGTTCATGGAGTCAAGTATGTTCAGTTTGCTCACTTAAAATTCCTTATTCATTTTATAGTTTCTTTAAGAGTATAACAGTTTTGTCCTTATTATTATGGGATTGGTTCTGGGTTTGTTCTGCTAGTCATACAGCAAGCATTGGTTGCTGAAAACCATTTCTAATTCGGATCTTCAAGTGTTCGCGAAAATTGCAAGCATGTTCACCGTTAGTGGAATCATCGGCCATCCCACACTTTGCATATGTTTATTACCAAGAATCTTACCCCTAATGGTTAACTATAGATATAGTTCAAATCCATAGAAACCTGTACAGTAATATAAAAATACTTTCTTTCCAAAATGAAAGACTGATACCGGGGTAAATGTAAGCTTTAAAATGTTCCTGTGCGGGTCATCAGATTGCGTTTCTTTCTGACAACACCCAGACACTCTTTCTTTCAATATAACGGAACTGTCATTGTATGTGATATCAAGAGTACTAGTATTGACAACACCCAGACACTCTTTCTTTCAATATAACGGAACTGTCATTGTATGTGATATCAAGGGTACTAGTGTTGACAACACCCAGACACTCTTTCTTTCAATCTAACGGAACTGTCATTGTAAGTGATATCAAGAGTATTGACAACAGTAATTATCAGTTGAAAAGAAAGATGCTTTATTCAAGATGACGTATCAAGTACAGAAAGGTCTACCGTACGCGACCAGTACGGTAGACCAGTACGGAGTTCCCACTAGCATGTGTCAAAAGGATTTCTTCGAGAGCAGGGGCTGTGGGGTAGCCTGGTGGTTAAAGTGTTCGCTCGTCACTCCGAGGACCCGGATTCCATTCCCCACATGGGTACATTGTGGGAAGCCCATTTCTGTTGTCACCCGCCGTGATATTGCTGGAATATTGCTAAAAGCGGCGTTAATCCATACTCACTCACTCTTCGAGAGCAAGAGGTTCAAAGGGACGTTGGTGGAGTTATTCAAGGTGGTTTATCTGTACAAAATGCTGTGGTAGCCCTCGACTACATGTACATTATTACACAACATTAAAAAATCTAGAATAATCGTTAAGAATGCAAGAGCTCAACTTACAATCCATTTCCGACAATTTTGAGCAATATATCGACAGGTTACAGTCCCCAAATGAGAGATATTTTCATTACAGTCGAATCAACTTTAGGGGAAATCATCGCATTACGTTTTTCAAGGTTACCCGTTCAAACTTTCTTTCTCCGATACAGTTACAATGGCACACTGTGTCCAATCATTTCTATCGTTTAACAATGAACCCGAGCAAGACTGGTTTACTGTTATAAGGGTGTCTCTGCTTCGTCCATACGGTTCTTGAGATTGTCCTCTGCTTCGACCACACGGTCCCTCACATGTTGCTTTACCTCCTGTATACAGTTCTCGACACGGTCCTTTGCCTCTTGTGCACGGTCCTCGACATGGTCCTCTGTCTCCTGTACTTGGTCCTCGACACGGTCCTCTGCCTCTTGTACACGGTCCTCGACATGGTTCTCTGTCTCCTGTACTTGGTCCTCGACACGGTCCGACACGGTCCTCTGCCTCTTGTACACGGCCCTCGACATCGTTCTCTGTCTCCTGTACTTGGTCCTGGACAGGGTCCTCTGCTTGATCACTGAGAGAAGGCCAGCGTTTTATCGCCACGGCTGCAGTGATGGCCCCAACTCCGGCAATGATCAGGGACACGCCAGCACAATACAGAGCAGCATTTACTGGGGAGCATGCTGAAATATTAAATACAACAGGATACCAGAGATCATAGTTGGTGGTGTCGGTGTAAATACAACAGAATGCTTCAGAAACAGCGATCATAGCTGATGGTGAAAAAACAAACACTTTTCTCAGACATTCACGATCGTTATGTCATCCCTTATTGCAACGTACATCTACTCAGTGGGCTTTTGATAAATACACTCTTCAAAAAAAAAGAAACGCATATGTGATTTTAAGAATATTAAACTCGGCAAAATCAATGCAAATATACTATTTATTTCCAAAACGTTACCTTTGTGTGATTGTAAAACAAAACAAAACGCGGCAATTGTAACTTATTCCCTTGGAGGCTAGTCTGGATCAGTGATGAATCACGATTTCTTCTTTATATGGAATACAGCATGTTTACCGTCGGAGAAATGAACATTTTGCCAACTAATTGTATTCGACAGGTCAACAGATTCGGTGGAGGAAGTGTCATGGTATGGGGTTCGATATCCAGCACCCAAAGATCTCATTTGGCGATGCTTCAGGGGAATTTGACAGCAAATCGGTACATCAACGAAGTCCTTGCACCTCACATGCTTCCGATTATGGACCTACAGAGGGAGACGTCCCAGCATGACAACGCTACTTCACATACAGCACGTGTCACGGTCCGCTACCTCGCCAATTCTAACGTCGATGTCTTGCCAGGGCCTTCCAGATCTAAACCCGATAGAACACCTATGGGATGAACTGGATTGACGTGTACTTCAACGTCAAAACACGCCTCAGAAACGCCCACAACTGAACAACGCATTTGCAGGAAGAGTGGGGAAGAATTCTACAAGAGCCACTTCGTCGACTTATCTGAGCAGTAATTGTTGCCAATGGTGTTCATACAAACTACGGACTTTCACGCCATCTTGTGCACGCAAATAAAAAGAACACAACAATAAAGGCTGATGTTGTATTGGCGAACTCTTTGTCTATAGACGTGTGAATTTTCACCTCTTGCCATTGAAATTGCATGAAATAATTGCTCTTAAACTAACGCAATAAATTCTTCGAAAATAGCGTAGCGTAGCGTTTCTTTGTTTATTTTTGAAGAGTGTAGTTGAATTTATTGATTTGATCGACGAGCGAATTTATGTGCCAAACAATATTCATATTGGATGTTTATGGCATTGAAAAGTTAAAATATACCGTGTTATAGTATTGTTTTGGACCAAAGATATTCTCACCAGCATCATGTTGAAATGATTGTGTTCCGACATGATATGTGAACAACATAATGGAGGTTTGGTATATCATTATATAACAGATGGAACAAATTGTATAAAACAGATGTTGCGCAAATTGTATGAAATTATTACTTCTATCTTCAACTGATTTTAAGATTGAGTCTATATACTTGCTGATGAATACATTGCTTCTCAGATATTTTTACAAAAGCCGTATTAGTTTGTAATTCCATACGATGAACAACATACATTATATTTTCCATGTATACTTACGATTTAACCATCAGCACAAGATTGTTAAACTAGTTTAATTTAAGAAATATTGAAATGAATTAAAGAATGAATACTGATATTAGATATCTGCAATAATATTCAAGATATCATAAAAATGAATTAAAACGATGACTGAAAATAATGCTGGGAACTGACAAAATAACAAAACAAAGCAAAAATTAATTCATTTCCTGATATCTTGCAAATAAATAACAACATTAGTTGTTATTTGCTAATTAATTACTGATATTTATAAAGACTTCCGACTGTTTCTAGATATCCTCTTATGCTTCCGTCTGTGAAGTATGTGAGCAATGTTTCCAGTCATGGTGGTGCTGTCAATTCTAAATAGGTTACCCGCGAAGGTCCGGGTTAGAATATTCATCTTCAGCAACCCATGCTTGTCGTAAGAGGCGACTAACGGGATCGGGTGGTCAGGCTCGCTCACTTGGTTGACACATGTCATCGGTTCCCAAGTGCGCAGATCGATGCTCATGCTGTTGATCACTGGACTGTCTGGTCCAGACAGACCGCCGCCATACAGTTGTCTTATTGCGGCGTTACACTAAACTCACTCACTCACTCTAAATAGGTACAAGAATGGTTCAAAAATGGATGATCACTTCTGTTGTCAAGAACAAGCCATTTTTGGGACCGTTCATATAAGGATATCTTCAACATATCTTTATAGTTTTAGTTTGATTTTGATATCAGTGATAGTCAGAAATGATCATATGTTGCATCTAATAAAAGATATCTCAAACTATATTGATGATATCTTTCAGGAATTTATTATATTTGTTTGTGCTGGACACATCTCGCCCCTGTCGTTGTGGCACTGTTGTCAGTCTTACAGGTTTGCCAAAATGAAACTGAAGTAACACAACTCAACCTACCCTGGATGGAGCCGCCGATAACTCGTCCCATCTCGTCAAGGCAGACCAGCAGAGGGAGAGACAGTTTCAGGTTTTTTCTGCCTGTAGTGTTCACCAAAGCTAACGCCAACATGACTTGAGACAACGCTGGAGAATGAATATAAATCAGAAGATGACAACCTTCAAACCTTATGAAGCCACGAAGAGGAAAAGTTTTGTGGACAGACAACTTCCTACATTTCAATAGATGCGACGTTTAGATAATAGGGTTATGCACCGAAACGTCGCATCTATTGGCAATAAAGACGTTGTCTTTCCATAAATAGCTGTTCCTTTTCATCAAACCAGCGCCTAAATGCCACTCGAAGAACTTACGTAACCATGATCGTAGGTACCTGGCACCCCTAAGGGACGCAAGTCCACACAGCAAATTATTTTTCCCTAACACTTAACGGTTCCCCTCACACTCTATATCTAAATCGGTTTACCTTAATAATAATTATTATTATTATTATTGCAACTCAGGACCAGTCACTTTCCACTCGCAATCGCCAAAATATGATTCTAAAAGAAAATATTTGAATGAAATGTCGATTGTGCAATGACTCTCCAACACCTTGTCAGTGGATGCCCTTCCTTGGCGCAAACAGCATATCTGAAAGACATGATGGCATGTCTCCGCCATGCCTGTTGCTTTCACTCCGAGGTCCATCCATGGCACGACCCTGAACATGTCCAGTGCGTCATGGAACATGATGCTTTCAAACTTCAGTGGAATAGGCCCATATACAGCCTCAGAAGAATTCCTGCCAACAAACCTGATCTTGTTCTTTTTGATAAAGCCAATGAATTTATTTACATCATTGAATTTTCTGTCCCTTTTTGACAGCAACGTGATTGGCAAGATTCAGGAAAAGCATGCTAAGTATGCGGACCTCGCCTTTGAAATGTCTCACTTGCATCCCAAGTACTCTGTCGTCAGGCTCCCCATTGTTCTCGGTAGATTGGTTTGGTACCTCCTGATCTCTTGGCGCAGATCAGGAGAGTGCCCGGGTTCTCCACCGAGAGCACAGTCCTTCCCCAGAGTGCTTGTGCACCGTTGCACAAAGCTGCAGTCACGAACAGGCGACTTACTACAACTACAGGGTCTAAGACGACTTTGCCTTAAAACTCAAGAATACGTTGTGAGTGCATAAATTATGGGAGGAAGACTCGTTGGTTTACTCACCTACAACAGCTCCAAGCAACAAGGAAGAGGCCACTAAAGCTCCACGATTGTAAAAGACATCCTTGGGGACCATGGCAACTAGACCGAGAGCTACGACCGGTATCCCCATCGAGAAAAGATATGACTCTTTCAGCTTCTTCTTCTGGAAGATCCAGATGATAACCAGGACACCCAGCACAAGATGCTGACTGACGAAGATAAAGACAGTGTAATCGAAGATGATGATTTCTGCCTGAAGGATTGACAACCCTGTAAAACAGAAGTGCAACCATGAGTGTTGTTATCACACAAGAAACATCATCCGTATATGTTTATACAACAACATAAGTATATGCTTGTTATCACACAAGAAACATCATCCGTATATGTTTATACAACAACATAAGTATATGCTTGTTATCACACAAGAAACACCATCCGTATATGTTTATACAACAACATAAGTATATGCTTGTTATCACACAAGAAACATCATCCGTATATGTTTATACAACATCGTCACTATACGGCTGACATATTGCCGATGTGACGTTAAATATTAACTCACTCACTCACTTATACAACAACATAAGTATATGTTTGTTATCACAGAAGAAACATCATCCGTATATGTTTATACAACAACATAAGTATATGCTTGTTATCACACAAGAAACATCATCCGTATATGTTTATACAACAACATAAGTATATGCTTATACGACAAAGCTATGAATTATATAATGCTGTCACGAAATAGGTCTGGTGCATTTGTGCATAGTTGGCCTGAGATTTTGTACCGATAACGTTCGAATAGTTGGTAAGACTTAGAATATATACAAAAATAACTTAGTTAAGCACCCCCACCATATCTCACGATTGAATGAGTCCTAATCTTACACCTTTGGAGCATATCTGGGACATGATTGGTCGTCGTGTGCAGCAAAGGGTTCCTCCTGTACAGAACCTTGCACACACAATTGGAGGCTGCTTTACTTGAGGAATGGTGTAAACTGCCCCTTCAGAGGAGTATGAGGAGGGGAATTCTGGCTGGCATACAGTCACATAGAGGTTACACTTGGTATTGACCTTGAATCGTGTAAGACACGCGAAATGACATCTCGAATGTTCACATTCACCAATAAATTCAACATTAAACATTCCAGGGCCATACTTGTACAGATATGGTTTTGTATGAAAAGTGTTTTGGGTTCTTTTATAAATGAGTAGTTATCATCATAAAATCAACATGGAATCCAATCATTTTGTCGCTTTTTATGACTTAAAGGATCATACGGGTCAGAAAAAACGCATGTTTATCCATCGTGGTCACCGTGAGAAGTTTTATGTACGTGTTGAAAACCAATCATTGCAAAAATATAGGGGGTGCTTAATTAAGTTCTTTGTGTATATTTACTTTCGTTAACCCTTGGTATTTGTTACATTGATTATAAATATCCAGATAAATGTCAAGATTAAACATCCAAAGCAGCAATATTTGAGGAATCTTGTTATTGACTCAAAGACGAGCAGGTGGTGATAGAAAAGGAACGTTAATCTAGAAATCAGTTTGGTGTGCCTCCAAGATCTGTTTTACCCGAACTCCCTGATTTAAGTTTACAGATGCATTTGAAAACCTACCTACAGATGTGACAAGTGTGATCGAGATGAGGAAATAAAACGGTGGGTGTTTGAACAGCATGGACACATTCTTCTGTGCCTGGGAGGTCCTCTGAAGACAACAACCGGCGATCAGTCCTATTACAGCAGTCATCTCAAACACTCTCCTGTCGATGTGCCAGTCAGATCTTTGGAGTCCGAAAATACTCCCAACGTTCCCAAGGGTGAAGCCAGTATGGCTGACAATAAGGGCTAGGGTTTGGCGAGTGTAGAGTTGGTCGACGATAGCCACAACACCCAGAGTCCGGAGATGACCCACAGCAAGTCCTGACAAACATTGTGTAAGGACTTCATCAAGGTCAAGTAATATCAGACAAATTATTAGTAAATGTACTTTGTGTGTAGTCGATAGCTTAAATAATTCAAAATGGCTGACAAGTCCAGAATGTTTGACAAAAATTCCAAGTGATTGCACCGAACAGGATATTTTACAATGAAAGATTCAGCTGATTCCATAACATAGTATTACTTTCACAATTAACTACATCTGAGGGAGGGAGAGAGGGACTGCGTCATTGTGGGCGAGAATTGCTCAACTGCCTTTAAAATATTCACACTTAAAATACTCTTCTAAAAATTATTACAAATGACAGCGTTACGTGTAAGGTGTATACTCATTCCCAACTTAGGCCCTAAACAGAACGCTCAAAGAAAAATCACCTTGATATTAAGTTTTCTTTTGTTTTGGCGATCTAATGTGTGTCTGAAAACAGCTCTAAATAGAGACAACAATCTATTAAGGATTTTCACAGACCTCCCATGATGCCGAATAGGAAAGATAGGTTATCGGCTGTGGTTGTCACTGACGACGAGAGAGAGGAACAGATGAGCAGAACACTTCCGGCTAGAGCAACCTTCCGGAAGCCAAATCTGATCATGAGCGGCCCACAGGAAGCAGCTGAAATACGTGACAGAAGGGCAACTATTGATGACTAAGAGCAAATATGACAACATGTAGTGTCTTTGTAGACATAATTAGCATGTCAGGCGTTAACAGCTACTCTATCGTGAACAACGTGAACAACAGACAACAATAAAAGTGCTGGCCATGGTGAAAAGGTGAACAACAGACAGGTATTATATTGGTGACCATGATAAGAGGGTAAACAACAGACAGGTATTATATTGGTGACCATGATGAGAAGGTGAACAACAGATAGGTATTATATTGGTGACGATGGTGAAAAGGTGATCAACAGACAGGTATTACATTGGTGACCATGGTGAAAAGGTGAACAACAGACAGGTATTACATTGGTGACCATGGTGAAAAGGTGAACAACAGACAGGTATTACATTGATGACCATGGTGAAAAGGTGAACAACAGACAGATATTATATTGGTGACCATGATAAGAGGGTAAACAACAGACAGGTATTATATTGGTGACCATGGTGAAAAGGTGAACAACAGGCAGGTATTATATTGGTGACGATGGTGAAAAGGTGATCAACAGACAGGTATTACATAGGTGACCATGGTGAAAAGGTGAACAACAGACAGGTATTACATTGGTGACGATGGTGAAAAGGTGAACAACAGGCAGGTATTACATAGGTGACTATGGTGAATTGAGCTGAGATGGTTAAGGTAGTTGAAACACTGAATATACCTGCTAGTGAAGAAAACACAATAAATGTGGTTCCTGCTTCAGCAGTGATCCCTCCATCTTCCAAGGATATTTTTCTTGGCAAGAAGAGGGTATGGAACATAAAGGACGTGAAGAACCCAGCTATGATACTCAGTGTCACACTGGCGAATGTGGGTACGAGAAATACAACAGCCTTCATACACCTAGATGTTAGCTGAAATTAGAGATAGTGTCAATATCTGTATTAAGTCAGTAATGTTATAACGCCTTTGTTACACACTATCATCACCTTAGGGATTTGTTCAATAGTTACGATGTCTTTCGTTGGATTTGAGTTTACTGACAAAGCATAAGTCATCTATATATTGTTAACTGGATTATGTTTATACTCAATACTCAAACTCATCGTTTATTAAATAAAACCTTCAAAATAAACGTTTATCTTCTAACCTGAAGTTAAAACATCACAGGGTCAATCCTAAAAGAACCCTTTGAAACCTGTACATTAAGAATACAATACAAGAGTACAATTTCCGTCTTACCGTAAGTGGCTCGTGCGTTGCTTGAATGTAATCATAGGCTGGGTTAGTTCCAGCAATGTCTTCATAGTCGTTGACTTCCGACTGGTTTTCTTCAACGGCTGGATGGTCAGAGGTTGGGTTGGCGTCGTCAATGTAGTGGTACTCAACAGATCCAGGGTCGTTGTTGTCTGTGCCAGCATGACTACCAGCAGCACATTTAATTTTGTCAATGGTTTCGTACCCAGCATGCCTGTTTCTTTCCAAATTATCTTGTCCTTCAGGAATATGGATGATGTCATCACGGGATTCAACTGACATTGTCGGTATTGTCAAAGTGATATAAGCTTTTGGCAGCAAAACCTGATCTACTTGACCTCGCTTATTGTGATGGGCTTCAGTTGCGGTGTGTTGTGTTTGGCGGAAGTTTCAGTTTGCAGTTTCTGGGTCAATATTCATTTATTACACTCAATGGTAACTCTATGTTACGTATATTGTACCCGGACGCGACCTTTGTAGTCAGCAATAGACAGAGTAGTGAGTCAGTCAGTCAATTTCGGTTGACATGTCCTCGATTCCCAATTGCGTAGATTGATGCTGATGCTGTTGATCACTGGATTGTCTGGTCCAGACTCGGTTATTTTCAGACCGCCGCCATATAGCTGACATATTGCTGAGAGCGGCGTAAAATAACAAACCAACCAAGAAACAGGTCCATTGCTTCATATATGTTAAGAAACAGGTCCATTGCTTCATATATGTTAAGAAACAGGTCCATTGTTTCATATATGTTAACACTTGCTTGATAACGGTGTTCGTAGCTACACGGAACTTCTAAATGCCACTCAAACAAGTTACTCCCAGTTTTGCTGTAAATTGTTTAGTCGGGCAATCTTATTTGTTGACATAAAAATCAAGTGACTCCAGTTTTGATCCTTGTGTTTTGGGGCGGAGGGGTAGCCTTGTGGTGAAGGCGTTCGCTCGTCACGCCGAAGACGCGGGTTCGATTCCCCAGATTGGTACTATGTGTGAAGCCCATTTCTGGTGTTCCCCACTGTGATCTTGCTGGAATATTGCTAAAAGCGGTGTAAAACCATACTCACTCTCTCACTCCTTGTGTTTGCACATTAGGTTTTACCTTTCCAGTGGGATTCTACAGAGACATAATGCTGCCACATCATTTCTTTAAGCTTTTATTTCAAATATTCTCTTTTTTCGAAATTACTATTTGTTCGTTTTTAAGTAATTCTTAGTTGTTTTAAGCATACTTCAACTTTTCTACACCAACATTTCTTGTTATTTCAGGTATCTGTGTATTGTTTCGAAATTTCGAAGACTAAAGTTGTTCTCGTTACTCCGATTATGTTTTTGTAATTTCGATTACCAACACGCGTCAAACGATCAGTTGTATGTGACCCAAGCCATTTACTATTTAAATTAACAAACAATGTTTATGACGAAGTAAGATTGGTGTTCCCTTAAGTTCGTTATAACCGTAGTTTATTGTATTTTGTTTCTTTTTTAGTTAATTTTAAATATTTCAAATTTCGATTTTGTGGAAGCCGTGGTGGCTGAATGGGTCAGTGCAAAAAGTGAGTGTACTATTCATTTATACCAGTGCTTTATGAGTAAAGTGTTTGAAATAAATTGTCTTCATTATATGTTATTTTAGTTTATGTTTTGTTGTATAGTACTTAGAAGAGAAATAAAATATAAAATTGTCAAACTGGAGAAGTGCCAAAACTCCTACACCTAATTATTTGGGCTGTTCCTATCCATGCCCAACAGGTAATAGCCAGATTAGTGGTGCAGTGCACCATAAACTTTGTTGTTTTAAGCTGTAGAAGTTTTGGGAGGACACCCTGGCGATTAGGTGCCTGACTCTGAGGGTGTGGGTTCAAATCCCGGATGGGACTCAACCCTAGAAAAATGCTAGAATCTGCACTTCACTGAGAAAGTGTAATTCTAAAGATTGCATTAGACCACTTTATAAATAGCATGTGATCATGATATACTGCATTCTCACTCGGCTATTTTCCCAAATACCTTGTAAGTTTTAGAGAACAAATGGAACACTTATTCGTTAACACCATGCAACAAGTGGTTTTCTTATTATTCATTATGCACGTGGTTTTCGTGAGATGTGTTGGTAGCTAACATATGGGTTTATGAGCTCATGATGGTAAATGGGGGCGGTGGGGTAGTCTAGTGGTTAAAGCGTTGGCTCGTCACGCCGAAGACCCGGGTTCGAATCCCCACATGGGTACAATGAGTGAAGCCCATTTCTGGTGTTCCCCGCCGTGATATTGCTGGAATATTGCTAAAGAGCGGCGTAAAACCAAACTCAGTCAGTCAGTCATGATGGTAAATGAATACATATTTACGTTTATGAAGGTAAGTAAATACATGTTTACGTTTATGAAGGTAAGTAAATACATGTTCACTTTTATGATTGTAAATGAATACATGTTTACTTTGATGATTGTAAATAAATACATATTTACTTTTATGATGGTAAATAAATACATAGTTACCTTTATGGTGGTAAATGACGATATACTTACTTTTATGATTGTATATAAATACATATTTACCTTTATGATGTTAAATGAAGATATACTTACTTTTATGATTGTAAATAAATACATATTTACCTTTATGATGGTAAATGAATGCATACATTACTTTTATGATAGTGAATGAACGCACATTTACCTTTATGATGGTAAATGACGATATACTTACTTTTATGATGGTAAATAAATACATATTTACCTTTATGATGGTAAATGAATACATGTTTACCTTTATGATGGTAAATGAAGATATACTTACTTTTATGGTTGTAAATGAATAAATATTTACTTTTGATGGTATATCTTTTGTGTTTAATAACCATTACAGCATTGTTATACAATGAATTACATTGCCACATAACCAACACATTATTGGTACGTGAAGACATGGGGCTTTGAACGCCGCACAAGCCAAACTGGAGATTAGTTATTACACCCCAGTTAACAACTGCTTAAGACAATGTGCTCATGTAGTTTCATGTTGTACTGAATTATTTATGTACTTTCACAATGCTCGAATGATACCGGAAGTTTATAGACGGAAAAACAGCGTTCGTGTTTTAAATCCTGATTTTGCTGTCTTTGCAAATGGACTGGTTGGCTCGGAGTCAGTATAATGTGTCTGAGTGGGGTATTCATGCTTCACTGCGGCATGGTATCTCCAGCTTAAGTCTGGGCTAGTACAAGCTACCGCACATACACCCGCATGCACGTCGTCATATGAGCGAAATATTCTTAGGTACGACGTTGAACCCCATTTCACCTAACCTCACCTATCTAATTCCTATGACTCACCTAAATAAGGTTTCAGTCATTTATTTAATACTTCCTTAACTTTTACTAAATATGAAACCATTATGAATACTATCAGAATGATGAACACATCTCACTGAACTACTGTCTCATACGGCAGGAAACAGGTTTCATCTGTCTGATGCCCGGGATGTGACCTAGCTTTGTTTGCTGGCTAGCTATTCTCGAAACGTTCGTAGCCCTACGAACGTCTTAAGCCCATTCTTAACACATTGGCTACGATCAAAGTTAAGAATTCTTAGGGCTACGAACGTTTCGAGAATAAGGTCCCTGGTGTTTTATAGCACGTGTTTTACACTGCTTCATACAATGTTGTTATGTGAAAACGTATATAACAAATTGTCTTGTAAATATGCCTTGTATTTTTAAGGATTTGTGTCTTTGTATAAACTTGTTTTCGTCGCTTTGTGGCTGAACGAAATGCAGAGGAGACGTATTCTCAAGCTACTCCGTCCATTGAAGATCGGAGTTAGAATTGATCTTCAGTAAGCAATGGTTGTCGTAAGATGCGGGTGGTCAGTCTCGCTGATTTGGTTGACACATGTCATCGTATCCTAGTTGCGTAGATCGGTGCTCATGCTGTTGATCACTGGATTGTCTGGTCCAGACTTGATTATTTACAGACCGCCGCCATATGATGAAATATTGCTGAGTGTGGACTCTGTGTAGTAAACCTAAATTCGCTCACTCACTACTCTGTCCATTGCTAGATTACTAAGATCGTATCTGGGTACGATATTGAACAAGGAACTGCAAACTGAAACACAACGCAACCACTTCATCTTGTAGGCCATTGCATCTGAGTAAGGTCAGCTACATTAGGTCTCGCTGCCAATAGCCGATATATTACTTTTTATCACTTTGACATTAACGACAATGTCAGCTGAATATTGTGATGACATCATTCCTGAAGGACAAGATAATTTGGTAGAAGAGAGGCATGCTGGGTACGCTACCATTGACGAACTCAAATGTGCAGCTGGCA
Organism: Haliotis rubra; assembly: GCF_003918875.1. Classification (NCBI taxonomy): domain Eukaryota; kingdom Metazoa; phylum Mollusca; class Gastropoda; order Lepetellida; family Haliotidae; genus Haliotis; species Haliotis rubra. The sequence continues at coordinate 34,871 of NW_025765116.1, read as the reverse complement.
CAGACAACAACGACCCTGGATCTGCTGAGTACGACTACATTGACGACACCAACCTAACCTCTGACCATCAAGCCATTGAAGAAAACCAGTCGGAAGCCAACGACTATGCAGTTATTACTGAAACTAATCCAGCCTATTATTACATTCAAGCAATAAACGCGCCACTTACGGTAAGACGGAAATTGTACTCTTGTATTGTATTCTTAATGTACAGGTTTCAAAGGGTTCTTTTAGGATTGACCCTGTGATGTTTTAACTTCAGGTTAGAAGATAAACGTTTATTTTGAAGGTTTTATGTAATAAACGATGAGTTTGAGTATTGAGTATAAACATAACCCAGTAAACAATATATATAGATGACTTATGCTTTGGTAGTACACTCAAATCCAACAAAAGACACCGACACTATTGAACAAGACACTTTTGAACAAATCGCAAAGGTGATGATAGTGTGTGACAAAGGCGTTATAACATCACTGACTTAATACAGATATTGACACTATCTCTAATTTCAGCTAACATCTAGGTGTATGAAGGCTGTTGTATTTCTCGTACCCACATTCGCCAGTGTGACACTGAGTATCATAGCTGGGTTCTTCGCGTCCTTAATGTTCCATACCCTCTTCTTGCCAAGAAAAAAATCCTTGGAAGATGGAGGGATCACTGCTGAAGCAGGAACCACATTTATTGTGTTTTCTTCACTAGCAGGTATATTCAGTGTTTCGATTACCTTAACCATCTCAGCTCAATTCACCATAGTCACCAGTATAATACCTGTCTGTTGTTCACCTTTTCACCATCGTCACCAATATAATACCTGTCTGTTGTTCACCTTCCACCATGGTCACCAATGTAATACCTGTTTGTTGATCACCTTCTCATCATGGTCACCAATGTAATACCTGTCTGTTGTTCACCTTCTCATCATGGTCACCAATGTAATAGCTGTCTGTTGTTCACCTTCTCATCATAGTCACCAATGTAATACCTGCCTGTTGTTCACCTTCTCATCATGGTCACCAATGTAATACCTGTCTGTTGTTCACCTTCTCACCATGGTCACCAATGTAATACCTGCCTGTTGTTCACCTTCTCATCATGGTCACCAATGTAATACCTGTCTGCTGTTCACCTTCTCATCATGGTCAACAATGTTATACCTGCATGTTGTTCACCTTCTCATCATGGTCACCAACGTAATACCTGCCTGTTGTTCACCTTCTCACCATGGTCACCAATGTAATACCTGCCTGTTGTTCACCTGCCTGTTGTTCTTCTCATCATGGTCACCAATGTAATACCTGCCTGTTGTTCACCTTCTCATCATGGTCACCAATATAATACCTGCCCGTTGTTCACCTTCTCACCATGGTCACCAATGTTATACCTGCCTGTTGTTCACCTTCTCATCATGGTCACCAATGTAATACCTGTCTGTTGTTCACCTTCATGGTCACCTCATCATGGTCACCAATGTAATACCAATGTAATACCTGTCTGTTGTTCACCTTCTCATCATGGTCACCAATGTAATACCTGCCTGTTGTTCACCTTCTCACCATGGTCACCAATGTAATACCTGCCTGTTGTTGTTCATCATTCACCAATGTAATACCTGCCTGTTGTTCATCATGGTCACCAATGTAATACCTGCCTGTTGTTCACCTTCTCATCATGGTCACCAATGTAATACCTGCCTGTTGTTCACCTTCTCATCATGGTCACCAATGTAATACCTGCCTGTTGTTCACCTTTTCATCATGGTCACCAATGTAATACCTGCCTGTTGTTCACCTTCTCATCATGGTCACCAATGTAATACCTGCCTGTTGTTCACCTTCTCATCATGGTCACCAATGTAATACCTGCCTGTTGTTCACCTTCTCATCATGGTCACCAATGTAATACCTGCCTGTTGTTCACCTTCTCATCATGGTCACCAATGTAATACCTGTCTGTTGTTCACCTTTCTCATCATGGTCACCAATGTAATACCTGCCTGTTGTTCACCCTCTCATCATGGTCACCAATGTAATACCTGTCTGTTGTTCACCTTCTCATCATGGTCACCAATGTAATACCTGTCTGTTGTTCACCTTCTCATCATGGTCACCAATGTAATACCTGTCTGTTGTTCACCTTCTCATCATGGTCACCAATGTAATACCTGTCTGTTGTTCACCTTCTCATCATGGTCACCAATGTAATACCTGTCTGTTGTTCACCTTCTCATCATGGTCACCAATGTAATACCTGTCTTTTGTCCACCTTCTCACCATGGTCACCAAAATAATACCTGCCTGTTGTTTACCTTTTCACCATGGTCACCAATGTAATATCTGCCTGTTGTTCACCTTCTCACCATGGTCACCAATGTAATACCTGCCTGTTGTTCACCTTCTCATCATGGTCACCAATGTAATACCTGCCTGTTGTTCACCTTCTCATCATGGTCACCAATGTAATACCTGTCTTTTGTCCACCTTCTCATCATGGTCACCAATATAATACCTGCCTGTTGTTCACCTTCTCATCATGGTCACCAATGTTATACCTGTCTGTTGTTCACCTTCTCACCATGGCCACCAATGTAATACCTGTCTGTTGTTCACCTTCTCTTCATGGTCACCAATGTAATACCTGCCTCTTCTTCACCTTCTCACCATGGCCACCAATGTAATACCTGTCTATTGTTCACCTTCTCATCATGGTCTCCATTGTAATACCTGCCTGTTGTTCACCCTCACATCATGGTCACCAATGTAATACCTGTCTGTTGTTCACCTTCTCATCATGGTCACCAATGTAGTGCCTGCCTGTTGTTCACCTTCTCTCCATGGCCACCAATGTAATACCTGCCTGTTGTTCACCTTCTCACCATGGTCACCAATGTAACACCTGCCTGTTGTTCACCCTCTCATCATGGTCAACAATGTAATACCTGCCTGTTGTTCACCCTCTCATCATGGTCACCAATATAATACCTGTCTGTTGTTCACCTTCTCACCATGACCACCAATGTAATACCTGTCTCTTGTTCACCTTCTCACCTTGGCCACCAATATAATACCTGTCTGTTGTTCACCTTTTCACCATGTTCACCAATGTAATACCTGCTTGTTGTTCACCTTCTCATCATGGTCACCAATGTAATACCTGTCTGTTGTTCACCTTCTCATCATTCTTACCAATGTTATACCAGTCTGTTCTTCACCTTCTCATCATGGTCACAAATGTAATACCTGTCTTTTGTTCACCTTCTCACCATGGCCACCAATGTAATACCTGCCTGTTGTTCACCTTCTCATCATGGTCAACAATGTAATACCTGCCTGTTGTTCACCTTCTCATCATGGTCACCAATGTAATACCTGCCTGTTGTTCACCTTCTCCCCATGGTCACCAATGTAATACCTGCCTGTTGTTCACCTTCTCATCATGGTCACCAATGTAATACCTGTCTGTTGTTCACCTTCTCATCATGGTCACCAATGTAATACATGTCTGTTGTTCACCTTCTCACCATGGTCACCAATATAATACCTGTCTGTTGTTCACCTTCTCATCATGGTCACCAATGTAATACCTGTCTTTTGTCCACCTTCTCATCATGGTCACCAATATAATACCTGCTTGTTGTTCACCTTCTCACCATGGTCACCAATGTAATACCTGCCTTTTGTTCACCCTTTCATCATGGTCACCAATGTAATACCTGTCTGTTGTTCACCTTCTCATCATCGTCACCTATGTAATACCTGTCTGTTGTTCACCTTCTCATCATGGTCACCAATATAATACCTGCCTTTTGTTCACCTTTTACCATGGTCACCAATGTAATACCTGTCTGTTGTTCACCTTCTCACCATGGTCACCAATGTAATACCTGCCTGTTGTTCACCTTCTCATCATGGTCACCAATGTAATACCTGTCTACTGTTCACCTTCTCATCATGGTCACCAATATAATACCTGTCTGTTGTTCACCTTCTCATCATGGTCACCAATATAATACCTGTCTGTTGTTCACCTTCTCATCATGGTCACCAATAAAATACCTGTCTGTTGTTCACCTTCTCATCATGGTCACCAATGTAATACCTGTCTGTGGTTCACCTTCTCACCATGGTCACCAATATAATACCTGTCTGTTGTTCACCTTCTCACCATGGTCACCAATGTAATACCTGTCTGTTGTTCACCTTTTCACCATGGCCAGCACTCTTGTAGTTGTCTGTTGTTCACGTTGTTCACTCCTAACCTGCTAGTTATGTCAACAAAGACACTACATGTTGGCATATTTGCTCTTAGTCATCAATATTTGCCCTTCTGTCATGTATTTCAGCTGCTTCCTGTGGGCCGCTCATGATCAGATTTGGCTTCCGGAAGGTGGCTCTAGCCGGAAGTGTTCTGCTCATCTGTTTCTCTCTCTCGTCGTCAGTGACAACCACAGCCGATAACCTATCTTTCCTATTCGGCATCATCGGAGGTCTGTCAAAATCCTTTAAAGATTGTTGTCTCTATTTAGAGCTGCTTTTAGACACACATTAGATCGCCAAAACAAAAGAAAACTTAATATCAAGGTGATGTTTAGGGCCTAAGTTTGGAATGAGTACACACCTTACACGTAACGCTGTCATTTGTAATAATTTTGAGATGAGTATTTTAAGTGTGAATATTTTTACAGGCATTTGGGCAGTGATCGCCCACAATGACGCAGTCCCTTCCTTCCTCCCTCCCTCCCTCCCTCCCTCAGATGCAGTTAATTGTGAAAGTAATACTATGTTATGGAATCAACTGAATCTTTCATTGTAAAATATCCTGTTCGGTGCAATCACTTGGAATTTTTGTCAAACATTCTGGACTTGTCAGCCATTTTGAATTTTTTAAGCTTTCAACTACACACAAAGTACATTTACTAATAATTTGTCTGATATTACTTGACCTTGATGAAGTCCTTACACAATGTTTGTCAGGACTTGCTGTGGGTCATCTCCGGACTCTGGGTGTTGTGACTATCGTCGACCACCTCTACACTCGCCAAACCCTAGCCTTTATTGTCAGCCATACTGGCTTCACCATGGGGAACGTTGGGGGTATTTTCGGACTTAAAAGATCTGACTGGCACATCGACAGGAGTGTGTTTGAGATGACTGCTGTAATGGGACTGATCGCTGGTTGTTGTCTTCAGAGGACCTCCCAGGCACAGGAGAATATGTCCATGCTGTTCAAACACCCACCGTTTTATTTCCTCATCTCGATCACACTTGCCACATCTGTGGGTAGGTTTTCAAATGCATCTGTAAACTCAAATCAGGGAGTTCGGGTAAAAAAGATCTTGGAGGCACACCAAACTGATTTCTAGATTAACGTTCCTTTTCTATCACCACCTGCTCGTCTTTGAGTCAATAACAAGATTCCGCAAATATTGCTGCTTTGGATGTTTAATCTTGACATTTATCTGGATATTTGTAATCAATGTAACAAATACCAAGGGTTAACGATAGTAAATATACCCAAAGAACTTAATTAAGCACTCCCTGTACGTTTTTCTGGCCCGTATGATCCTTTAAGTTATAAAAAAACGAAAAAACGATTGGAATCTATGTTGATTTTATGATGATCATTGCTCATTTACAATAAAAACCAAACACTAATCTTCACACAAAACCATGTCTGTACAAGTATGGCCCTGGAATGTTTATTGGTTTATGTTAACATTCGAAATGTCATTTCGCGTGTCTTACACGATTCAAGGTCAATACCAAGTGTAACTTCTATGTCACTGTATGCCAGCCAGAATTCCCCTCCTCATACTCCTCTGAAGGGGCAGGTTACACCATTCCTCATGTAAAGCAGCCTCCAATTGTGTGTGCCAGATTCTGTACAGGATGAACCCTTTGCTGCAAACGGCGACCAATCATGTCCCAGATATGCTCCAAAGGTGTAAGATCAGGACTCATTCAATCGTGAGATATGGCGGGGGGTGCTTAACTAAGTTCTTTGTGTTTATATTCTAATTCTTACCAACTATTTGAACGTTATCGGTCCAAAATCTCAGGCCAACTATACACAAATGCACCAGACCCATTTCGTGACAGAATTATATAATTCATAGCTTTGTCGTATAAGCATATACTTATGTTGTTGTATAAACATATACGGATGATGTTTCTTCTGTGATAACAACACTCATGGTTGCACTTCTGTTTACAGGGTTTTCAATCCTTCAGGCAGAAATCATCATCTTCGATTACACTGTCTTTATCTTCGTCAGTCAGCTTCTTGTGCTGAGTGTCCTGGTTATCATCTGCATCTTCCAGAAGAAGAAGCTGAAAGAGTCATATCTTTTCTCGATGGGTATATCGGTCGTAGCTCTCGGTCTAGTTGCCATGGTCCACCAGGATATCTTTTACAGTCGTGCATCTGTAATGGTCTCTTCCTCGTTGCTTGGAGCTGTAGTGGCCTCTTCCTCGTTGCTTGGAGCTGTCATAGGTGAGTAAACTTTATTCTTTAGTTTTAAGGCCCAGTCGTCTGAGGCCCTGTAGTTGTAGTAAGTCGCCTAATAGTGGCTGCAGTGTAATGCAACGGAGATATAGAAAGTTAGTTCAAAAGCATACCCAGACCTAACTATCCTCGGTAACAACCGTTTAGTGTGATGGAAAATCAATTACTGTGTGGAGCAGCGTCCCTTAGGAGTGCCAAAGATCTGCTCTCATGGTTACATATTATTAAGGCTGTCGCCTTCTGATTGGTATTCTTTTCCAGCGTTCACTAAAGTCATGTTGCCGTTAGCGTTGGTGAACACTACAGGCAGAAGAACCCTGAAACTGTCTCTCCCTCTGTTGGTCTGTCTTGATGAGATGGGACGAGTTATCGGCGGCTCCATCCAGGGTAGGTGTTACTGTAACTGTTGTACTTCAGCTTCATTTTGGTAAACCTGTAAGACTGGCAACAGTGCCACAATGACAGGAGCGAGATGTGTCCAGCACTGCTACAAGGCCATCAAACATTACTCACACTTGGAAAGTCATTTTTACATGTAATACGAAATTACTGATATCCTCAATTGTTTTATAGATTTCGGTATTCTGTTGAAGGATATCAATGTTGTCAAGACACCATTACATATCTGGTGATATCGTTAATTACAATCTGATATTCAAAGTACTATCACTGATATGTTAAAATTGTCATCAAGGACATATTTCGTGACATCTCTAAATTTGTTTTAGATATCATAACAATTACATCATACTAAACAGTCATGTTACAGATTAAGTCAAGATTTAATTAAATTTCGTTAATCCTGATATCATATCCAAAAATACATTGAAAACAGATATCATTGATTCATGTAAGATATCATCAATTCAATTTGAGATATTTCACCTTTTCTGAGTGTTACTGATATCAAAATCAAAGTACAGATATCACAAAAATTTGGAAGGTATCCTTATATAGATTGTTGAAATCGGAAATGTGGAATCGTTCTGGTTCCCAAGATATCTTCATGGTTACATATCCGTTAATCTTACGGTTCCGAAAATTGCAGCAAATAAAAACATGAACAACTTGTACAGGAACGTGTCAACATAAGTTGTCATTGTTAAACAAATACAGTCAAGGACCTGTTGAGAATTGTCAGCACCGCCCGCCATGAAGTAGATCTCTATAAATAGGCGGAAGTCAACATATCAACAATGATATCAACAATTCAAGATATCAATAATGGTCAAATATCGGTATTTATTTACAAGATGTCAGGAAATGAATTAACATTGTTTTTTCTGGATTGCTATAATGTTGCCATTTTAACTTTAATGATCGTGAGGGGCGGTGGGGTAGCCTAATGGTTAAAGCGTTGGCTCGTCACGCCGAAGACCCGGGTTCGAATCCCCACATGGGTACAATGTGTGAAGCCCATTTCTGGTGTCCCCCGCCGTGATGTTGCTGGAATATTGCTAAAAGCGGCGTAAAACCATACTCATTCAGTCAGTTAATGATCGTGAACAAAGACAAGTGTTTTACACCGACACCATCAACTATGATCTCTGGTATCCTGTTGTATTTCATATTTCAGCAAGTACTTCATCCTCCCCAGTAAATGCTGCCCTGTATTGTGCTGGCGTGTCCCTGATCATTGCCGGAGTTGGGGCGATCACTGCAGCCGTGGTGATAAAACGCTGGCCTTCTCTCAGTGATCAGGCAGAGGACCCTGTCCAGGACCAAGTACAGGAGACAGAGGACCATGTGGAGGACCGTGTACAAGAGGCAGAGGACCGTGTCGAGGTCCAAGTACAGGAGACAGAGGACCATGTGGAGGACCGTGTACAAGAGGCAGAGGGACCGTGTCCAGGACCAAGTACAGGAGACAGAGGACCATGTGGAGGACCAGAGGTGTACAAGAGGCAGAGGACCGTGTCGAGGACCAAGTACAGGAGACAGAGGACCCATGTCGAGGACCGTGTACAAGAGGCAGAGGACCGTGTCCAGGACCAAGTACAGGAGACAGAGGACCATGTGGAGGACCGTGTACAAGAGGCAGAGGACCGTGTCCAGGACCAAGTACAGGAGACAGAGGACCATGTACAAGAGGCAGAGGACCGTGTACAAGAGGCAGAGGACCGTGTCGAGGGACCAAGTACAGGAGACAGAGGACCATGTCGAGGACCGTGTACAAGAGGCAAGAGGACCGTGTACAAGAGGCAGAGGACCGTGTCGAGGACCAAGTACAGGAGACAGAGGACCATGGGAGGACCGTGTACAAGAGGCAGAGGACCGTGTACAAGAGGCAGAGGACCGTGTCGAGGGGACCAAAGTACAGGAGACAGAGGGACCATGTGGAGGACCGTGTACAAGAGGCAGAGGACCGTGTACAAGAGGCAGAGGACCGTGTCGAGGACCAAGTACAGGAGACAGAGGACCATGTGGAGGACCGTGTACAAAGAGGCAGAGGACGTGTCGAGGTCCAAGTACAGGAGACAGAGGACCATGTGGAGGACCGTGTACAAGAGGCAGAGGACCCTGTCCAGGACCAAGTACAGGAGACAGAGAACCATGTCGAGGACCGTGTACAAGAGGCAGAGGACCCTGTCCAGGACCAAGTACAGGAGACAGAGGACCATGTGGAGGACCGTGTACAAGAGGCAGAGGACCCTGTCCAGGACCAAGTACAGGAGACAGAGAGAACCATGTCGAGGACCGTGTACAAGAGGCAGAGGGACCGTGTCGAGGTCCAAAGTACAGGAGACAGAGGACCATGTGGAGGACCGTGTGTACAAGAGGCAGAGGACCGTGTCGAGGACTGTGCACAAGAGGCAGAGGACCATGTCGGGGACCGTGCACAAGAGGCAGAGGACCATGTCGGGGACCGTGCACTAGAGACAGGGGACCGTGCACAAGAGGCAGAGGGACCGTGCACAAGAAGCAGAGGACCATGTCGAGGGACCGTGTAGAGGACCATGTCGAGGACCGAGCACAAAGAGACAGGGGAGAGGACCGTGTCAGGGACCTTGCACTAGAGATAGAGGACCGTGAGGACCATGGCGGGGACCGTGCACTCAGAGGACCGTGCACAGAGGCAGAGGACCGTGCACAAGAAGCAGAGGACCATGTCGAGGACCGTGCACAAGAGGCAGAGGACCCGAGGACCGAGCACAAGAGACAGGGACCGTGCAAGAGGCAGAGGACTGTGTCGGGGACATAGAGGACCGTGCAGAGGACCATGGCGGGGACCGTGCACTAGAGACAGAGGACCGTGTCGAGGACCGTGCACAAGAGGCAGAGGGACATGTCATGTTCAGTGTGGACGAAGCAGAGACACCCGTATAAAAGTAAACCAGTCTTTCTCGGGTAGATTGTTAAACGACAGAAATGATTTACAACAGCGTGTCATTATAACAGTATCGGAGATAAGAAATTGGAACAGGTAACCTTGAAAAATGTAATGCGATAATTTCTCCTAACGTTCATTCGCCTGTAATATTTTCTATTTGGGGGTTAATGGCTAAGGTTGTAACTAACTTTGAGAGATTGCTCAGTAGTGTCTGAAATGGGTTTGAACTGTAAACACAATAAAAATATCTGGCCTAGATTTTTTTGTTGTGTACATCCCTAGAGTATTCTAGATTTTTAATGTTGTGTAATAATGTACATGTAGTCGAAAGCCGCCAAAGCATTTTGTACTGATAAACCACCTTGAATAACTCAACCAACGTCCCTTTGAACCACATGCTCTCGAAGAGTGAGTGAGAGAGTATGGATTAACGCCGCTTTTAGTAATATTCCAGCAATATCATGTCGGGGACACCAGAAATGTGCTTCACACATTGTACCCATGTGGGGAATCGAACCGGGGTCGGCGTGACGAGCCAATGCTTTAACTACAAGGCTACCCCCACCGCCCCTGCTCTCGAAGAAATCCTTTTGACACATACTAGTGGGAACTCCGTAATGGCCGTGTACGGTAGACCTTTCTGTATTTGATACATCATCCTGAATAAAACATCTTTCCTTTTAACCGATAATTACTATTTTTGTTGTCAAATTTCTTGATATCATATACAATGACAGTTTCTTTATATGGCAAGAAAGAGTTTTTGTGTGTCGTCAAAAGCAAGGCGATTTTTACCCACTGAGAAACATTGGAATTAGTCAATCTTACTTTTACCTCGGTATCAGTCTTGCATTTTGGAATGAAATTATTTGTATATTAGGCCTACTGTACAAGTTTCTATGGATTTTAACTATATCTACTGTTAAACATTAGGGGTAAGATTCTTGGTAATAAACACTTAATATGCAAAGTGTGGATGGCCGATGATTTCACTAAAGGTGACCATACTTGCAGTTTTCGCGATCACTTGGTGTCAGCTCTGATCTGGGATACGGTGATTTCGTAGACTGAACCAGTTCGTAGACGCGGTGGATTCGTAACCCAGACTGGTTCGTAGACGGTGATTTCGTAGACGTGTATTCATAATTGAATAATTTCGTGCTTTCAAGTTTACACAGATTCCCGAACGTTGGTTGTTTGAGAGAGCGGTCATGTGATCTAAATTTCAAGGTTCATTACTCTTGAACCCTATACTTGTGTAAACACCGTTCATACGTGTGTGAACGTTTTCGCTTCGGTTTCAAGGACCCCCAATAATTGGTGATACCGAACGAACCTGTTTCAAGTCACCCCAAGTTTGGCAATGTCACTACCAAACGGATTGCCGAACATTGTTCCTTTTCACAGGAGTTTAATGTCTCGCAGTTTTGGGTTCATCCGGCGGTTTTCTGCCCCGAGGTCTGTTTAACAACTGCTCAAAAATTTCACAATAAACAATCACAAATAAATAGAATACAACAAGATCTGTTTCCTATTCGCCACGCCGCACAACTTCGAAGTCGGTCAGTGTATTATTACGCGGTCAAACAAGGTATTTACAAGTAAAAGGTACAAAGCCAGTTTGTTAAAATGGTATTGTTATTGCTTCTGATATTTGTTTCTGTTTGATACTGTTATTGATTATACTTATTAAAGCAGTTTCAAACCTCATAACGAATTTGTTGTTATATTTTAAAGATCGAATACTTTGAGAACTATTTCTTCAAGGGTTGGGATACATGTGTAAAGAAAATCGCCTTGTATACAAACATCGCTGCAATACGTACGTTCTTGAACCAAATGGCATTACAACATTTTACAGGTATTAAAACACACACTAAACAATGATCATCTACAAGTGGGTGGAAAACGTATGTGTAAACTTCAAAGTGAATTATAAATTGAATGTCAGTTTGTGTGTTTGCACTGAAAATGAACGATGTCAAAGCGTTGTTCAAAACTCTCGCGTGAACTCGCTCGTAAACTCGCTCGTTCACAGGAGTTTGAACAACGCTTCGACATCGTTCATTTTTCAGTGCAAAACACAATAAACTGACATTCAATTTTAAATAATAGTATATATTAAGTTTGATTTTTACTTGGAATGTGTATAACGAAGTTATGTTATTTTCCCGTATCTTGTCTAGACTTGTTTTACATGTACACCGGATTTCCACGTCTACGAACTAGTCTGGTCTACGAATTCACCTACAGCCTCTGATCTTCAGTGATCCATTCATACAATTGCACCTCTTTATTGCCCTAGCTTTACTCCTAAAATGGAAGCGAAATGGAAAAATGTTACTAGGCTGATGTATCATATGCATGCATGTATGTGTGTATCTATGTGTCATTATATGACTTTATACACTAGTTATTGTGCAATAGAAACCCTTTGACATTAAAGACTTATCAGGGACTTTTTATTAACATTCAAACGAAATCCTACTCGTTGAAGATCCTAAGATCGCCATTACTGCCAGTTTATATATTACTTTTTCTCTATATTTTAAACACTTTAGTACTGCGCAAATGTGGTTTAAAGTAAAAACGCACCGACTCACTACACTGCACAGGGCCGGTTTTAGTCTGTCCTCACAGTCCCTGAACCATTATTATTTCTACTGCCAAGCCCACTCTGCAGTGCTAACCTAGTGCGAGGCCGGCGACGTATTTGCTAATGTCGGAATAGTATGTCATGTGTTTCATTACAATGACTGATTTTGTACAATACTATTTACTATAAATGCACCATTATATTGCAAATATAATCTCCCATTTACTGCGCGTGCGTTTAAGTTCAGCCTTCCCTGTGTGGACAACTTGCTATCTCTCTTGTTTTGGTGTTAGCAGTCCTGGATATGTTCCCAGATACTTTATCAAGGTCAGAGCAGGACTTCCTGCATTCAAAATCGGACTCTGTGCATATAGCAGGCGGGAAGTTCCGCCACACTGCTGGATATAGAAGATTGTTCATTTTACTCTTGCACAAGACTACAGTTTTCTAAGAGGAGGTATGTGTATTCCACATTATTGTTCTAAAAACGTCAAATTGCACACGAAGTTAACCTGATAAATCATCACTTAAGAATTACAGTCAAATTCTGTAATATGCCTTGCTTGAACGTTCATTCTTAGTTTGCAACATATAATGAATTCCTATGACTATTTACTTAACTATAATTTTACCATTTATTAAATGACCAAAATGTAGGCATGTTTTCAAATATAGGAATTTTCCTGTTTCCCCTCTGCCCTGTATCCAATCTGTCGACACAGATCTGGTCACAGAGGCACTCTCTTTGCTATCAGCGATGTACAAGAAATTCAGGGATAATATTACATTCTAAGTCGGTGACTCCAGTTACAGATGTAATTTTTATAGCGTAAACAATATGTCCCTTTCACAGCACTCCAGACCGCAATGACTCTCACAACAAATGTCAGCCCCCTCACAAGTAAATATCGTATACAACTTTTAAACAAGAAATGAAGATGTGTCATAAAGCCATTAAAAGGCAACTAACCATTTCTAACTTTTGGGTCAACTGCATAAGAAATACACAATTTTCAGTTTGTAAATATGGTATATATTGTTAGTAAAAATTTGTCTGTAAAATGACGCCCGCATCTTTGGAAAGTATCATACATTTAACCAGATGAAATCAGCACAAATTAGACAAATTGATTTTATTTGGTTGGTAATAAATTACTGTTGTATTTCATTAATGGTATAGGTTGATTGATCTGCTGTATTTAATTTTTTTATGTTATGAAAATACCGTGGCATGTACTCCTGTGCATAAAACTTGTTAATGTATGTTGCCAAGTGACGGCATATAAATCTTAATATTATTTTTCAGCTTCAAGCACAGAAACGGGTTGGCGCAAAGACATGCATCAGACCAACTGTAGAGTTTTAACCCTTGGCCATGGGTCAGTACAATGTAAAAGGAATTGGAAACAAGAGAAGCTTTTCTACAACAAGACTGTAGAAACTGATCAGAGGTGAAAAGTTTTCCTTCTAAAGTAATACACAGCACTACTGTTATTAATATGATAGCACTTGGGACCACATAAACATGTCCAAGGAAACAACTGGTTTCAGTCAAAGGTCAGATTATTATTTTTGACCACAGGACATCACAATCATTTCTGCATTTGTTCTAAGCCCACTCAGATTTATCAAGTAAACCTGTTGCTGCTTCTTTATGGACCATGTTTTTGTTACTCGGTATGATTGAGATTCAGATGATGTTTTAATATGCTGCTTTGGTTATCTGATGCTAGTGTCTAACGTTTGGGTAGTAAAATAATCATAAAAATGTAAATACTCATTTTATACAAACATTACAATTGCTTTAAAGCCATGTGTTGACAGCAGTAAACATTCTGTTTCAGAGATGCTGCTTTGGCCAACTGTCCAACATCTACTGAAACAGATATAACAAGCTTCATAGGTTAATATTTGAAACAAACATGCTCCAAGAAAGCTCTTGAGGGAGCATGAGAGAGCTGGAATGAGCAGCGAGGCAAGCCACAACAGCTGATAAATCGGATTAAACTATATGGGGAGTGTGTGTAAGCGTGTGTGTGTGTGTTTAATTTGTGGTTAATTTAGTCTGTGATTAAATAATACTAAAACCCTTTCCGTATTTTGTATGTTATTTTGTGTATTATGCATTGAAACAGTTGAAAGATTACGCCAGGTTTCACTCTGTGTGTGTAAGCCAACCAGTACTTTTGTAACTTCCTGACCTGGACAATATGTTTACAGTAACTTCCTTACCTGGACAATATGTTTACAGTAACTTCCTTACCTGGACAATATGTTTACAGTAACTTCCTTACCTGGACAATATGTTTACAGTAACTTCCTTACCTGGACAATATGTTTACAGTAACTTCCTTACCTGGACAATATGTTTACAGTAACTTCCTTACCTGGACAATATGTTTACAGTAACTTCCTTACCTGGACAATATGTTTACAGTAACTTCCTTACCTGGACAATATGTTTACAGTAACTTCCTTACCTGGACAATATGTTTACAGTAACTTCCTTACCTGGACAATATGTTTACAGTAACTTCCTTACCTGGACAATATGTTTACAGTAACTTCCTGACCTGGACAATATGTTTACAGTAACTTCCTTACCTGGACAATATGTTTACAGTAACTTCCTTACCTGGACAATATGTTTACAGTAACTTCCTTACCTGGACAATATGTTTACAGTAACTTCCTTACCTGGACAATATGTTTACAGACATTGCTCAGGGATGGCAACACCTGCGTTTTGAGTATATGTGCTTCTTAATTGTCTGTTCCTCTTGTCCGCTTCATCTGGGAAGTGACCTAACAGTTAAATCAAACTTTAAACCCTTCAAAATGACCCCACCCCCACTCCACACACACCCCCCACACACACACACAAACAGGGATGTGGGATATGGCTGAAACATTGCTGGATACCACTGAAGATAAGTGAACTCAACTCCTGAAACCTCTACAATAGTGAAAACTCAATATGCGACTTGCTGTAACGTCTTTGCGACGTCATTGCCATGTGGTTTGGCCACGCATTTGTGCCACTTTGCAAGGGACGTGGCATTGCCACGTCGCCGGCAAACCCTGAAATGGTGCAAATGCAACCTGAATGTAACCGAACGGCAACGTTGCTGTGTTACCTTTATACAACGTGGCTGCGTTGTGTGCCTGCTGGGAAAACCCTAAATAAAGCAAGTCTTAGATTTCCTCAGGTTCTGAATCTCTGGTCTCCCTAGGGCTCCTTTCAATTTAAATAGGCTTGTTTGTTACCATCAAAATTATATATATTCAGAGACTAAGCGTAGCATTAGTCTAGGCCGGTTTGTGTCAGGAGTGCAACGTTACCACTGCCAAGGGAAGTAACACTATTTCGAACGGAAGTTCAGAGGTCGTGGCCATGGGAACGTTTAAGACACGCTGCATTGTGGGATATGTTGTATACATATGTTGGCTGTCACCAAGCCTTGAAAGAGAGATTGTTTATCATCAGGTTGGAGCACGGTAGTTTATTACGTAAGTGCGGCAATATTCCGCTACATCGGCGATGAGCTATGATCTGAAATAACTTTATCTGATTTTTAAAATGCATGTAATTTCCTGTAAAAAAGACATAATACCGTAGAAGACAGCGGCTTTCAATTCGGCCGGTACGACATTTTGATCATCGAAGACTCAGATTTAGTGATTTAGTCGAGCACATGTCAAATATATAACAGTTACACTTGATAGACCGTTTTGTGACTATTGTCTTAAACGGTGAATCTGGGAGTTATTTTTAAAGTTCATATGAAACACGAAAAAAGGTAGATCTGACGCTAAAGGCGAATACATCGACAAGAATTATGTTAACAGTGGTCATACCAAGTCAGCGTTTCCTTTGCTGCAAGCACATTTTAAAACATATTAAAGTACTGAATGATAAACACAGCACAACTAGTGTCTGTCACAGGAAACACAACAAGTTCACCAAAGGAACCGTTCATAATTTATGACGGTGTGTGTGTTTTGCTGATGATTTTAAGGAGGGGGGTCACCAATTTATTTTTACATGACATGCAGGTGTATGTGGGTGGGGGTGTCACTTACTTCGTACATACTTTTAGGGAGGTCATTCACACTGAACATGCTTCTCCATAAAAATCAACATCACACACCCACCCTACATATCATATATTACACACTCCTACATGAATACAATGACTATTTGCTTCTCTATTGAGCAGAGAACAAAATAGAATCCTTGGTTTGATTGTTTCCAAAAGTATCCAATCAGATTTTTGTAATAATTGCAAAGAGAATATGACTGATTTAGGTACACATCAGATCCTTGAAACATTTTTGAGTTGTATAATTCAGTGGGATCCCCTGCTAAAAGGTTTGCCAATGTCTGATGTAATAGATTCTGATCAATATCATAAAACCCTGAGATGTTGTTGGGGTGGTGGGGTACCTAGTGGTTAAAGCATTCACTCATCACGTCGACCACCCAGGTTCAATTCCCACATAGGTACAATGTGTCACAGTGTGAAGCCCATTTCTGGTTTCCCTGCCATGATATTGCTGGAATATTGCTAAATGCAGCATAAAACTCAGCTCACTCACTCACTGAGATGTTGGTCATGTCTAGCTATTGCCAAAGATATGTCAGCCTTCACTCAATATACAACATATTCAGATACATGTGTAGACTGCCAAAGGTGAAAGTTCTGTCAAAACATTGCCAACACACAGTCCTAAATAGTCAAAGCGCATACAAACTGAAAAATTATGTTGGTTAAATCTGTACAATCCACACATTACGACTCATGTTGTTTGGTCATGTCATGGAATCGGTTTCTCTGGTGTGAGGTGTAACCTTGACCTTGCTTCCAACCCTGATTCTGATGGTTAGGGGAGTGAGTGAGTTTAAATTTTACACCACACTCATCAATATTGCAACTATATGGCACCAGTCTGTATATAATCGAGTGTGGACCAGACAATCCAGTGATCAACAGCATGAGCATCAATTACGAATTGGGATAAAATGACAACTCTAACCCAGATCTTCACGGGTTCTGATGGCTAGGGAAATATCAGAGGTACAAATAAGCTGCTTATCTGCATAAATTACATAAAATATTTATGTGAAAACTAAATTCTATTAAGTCTATTGCGTGCAAGTACAAGTATCTTACATGCATTACACACAAAAATGTGATAGAGATTATCGGGGCCAGATCAAATAACTGAGGTATATTGAGAGGGTTCTATTTCCACATGGGGTGGGGTAGCCTAGTGGTTAAAGCGCTATTTGGCTTTCACTAAGACTCGGTTCGATTCCCCACATGGGCACAATGTGTTAAGCCATTTCTGGTGTCCCCCTGCCGGATATTGCTGGAATATTGCTAAGCGGCGAAAACTAAACTCAGTCAGTCAGTCTATTATTTCCACACATGAACTTGGCAACTTGCAGGCATTATTGTTTCTCATATTACAGATCAAATACAAATAACAAACACGTGAAACCAACATTTTAAACTTTATTATATTTTAACAATTAATGGAAAATGGAAGAATACCCAATTGAGTTTGAGTGAGAGTGGGGTACAATTTATTTGGTTACTCAAAGGAAAATTAGGATACCCAATTGAGATGAACACAAGCGAGTACATACCTCAATGACCAAAAAATGTTATCTGTAGCTATGGAAATATGTAATTGACTGTTATCTCTACTAAACAGATTGTCATCCAATTGCAGCCCAACCTACACCCAGCATTCTCAACCTTTTATGAGAGAACCATGTTAAATGGAGGTGAGTGAGTTTAGGTTTACGCCCGACTCAGCAATATTCCAGCTATATGGTGGCGGTCTGTAAATAATCGAAGTCTGAACAGACAATCCAGTGATCAAACAGTACATGAGCATCGATTCGTGCTAATTGGGAACCGATGACATGTGTCAACCAAGTCAGTAGGTTGACTCACCCGACAAGCATAGTCGCCTTTGTGGCAAGCATGGGTGATTGACGACCTATTCCTACCCCGGATTGTTAAATAGACAGTTTGGTAGGAAATCACCATTGGAACATAAACCTGGAAAGAATGAAGGGACACTTGTACTTTCATGTTCCTTTATTCATTTTCATGAGTATATCATGAAAAATGGTATATAACTGTCCCATATACCCTCTTGGTTAATAACTGTTCCATATCCTCTCTTGGTTAATAACTGTTCCATATCTACTCTTTTTAATAACTGTTCTGTGTCCTTTCTTGGTGAATAACTGTTCTATATCCTTGTTTGATATTAAAGCAGGGTTTTACATGGACGCTATGATTCCTGCGTATTTGACACTTAACAATTTTGAAAACGACTCTCAAATATATTATCATATGAGTCAAGCTTGGCGAAAGTTTTATGGGTGACCCTCACAACTCAGTTCAATAAAATCGATTTGATAAGCAAAAATGATATTGTCAGATTGTTCCAGAGAACTCAGAGGAGACAGTAATCCTGGCTGTTTGAATTGAACAATGCTGTAGTTTCATTTGGTGGTGTGACATACATTTACATACTGAGAATGATTAACACAAAGAAATATTAAACTTTTCATGACTCCCAAATCTTGAAAATGACTCCAAAAAATAAATATTGTGAGTCACCATGACTCCCATTTTAAAAGTCTGTGTAAAACCCCTGGTTAAAGTCAATCATTTGTTTGAATACCAGTCCACATCACTGCCAGTTCAATTGATTATCATGGTGGTAATAATTCATACAAAAATTCATTAATAATTAATAATGAATTTTTGTATGAAGTATCACTCCATGATATCGTTTCCAGCACTGGTGTATGACATTCAACAATGGCTGATCATCCTTTGTAAACGCTATTGTGATAAGGCCAAAAAGAATATGTGTGTGTTTAGAGTAACATGACATTACAAAACAGGGTCGGCAGGTAGGGTTTTTCTTTTTTTTCTTACATTTTTTTTTAAATGCACTTGCATATTTTTCATAAAATCGCGATATTTATGTAATATCAGGGACCAGTTATGAAAGAAAAGAGAGGAAACCAGTTTAAAAATTTCCATAACTGAAGCATCAAAACTTTCTAAATTTATTCAACATTTATGAAAAACAAGAGTAAGGGAAGTGAGCACAGGTCAGATATGGTCAATTCCCAACATTGGGGAGTACATACTGTTGGAATAGCAAAATGTTTAGCCTGCCTGTTAAAAAACGGAAAAAAAAAAAGTTTAGGGTCGGAGGTTTATGATGGGGTTGGTGGGGAAACCGTAAACACACATATTGTTTTAATGGCCTTAATCATGCAGTCTGAGGCGTGGTAGTACAATGGCCTGGTTTTCAGACAGCAGTTGTGCTGTTTCTGACCACTGCGCCATAGCAACTTGTTGGTCAGTATTCTGGCGTGACTTATCTGTTCTGATAGCCTGGTGAAGCAGTAAACAGCATTGGGTCAAATGATCTGTCAGCGGTATCACATCCTATTACATATTTCTAGGGTATAGCCAGTGTAGGAAAGATAGCCCGTCCCAATGTCCGAGACGGGTGAATTTTGTGGAGGACGGGTTAAAAAAAAATCTGGTCCGTCCACATGTCGGGTCAGTTATAGCAAACCAATGACATAATCATTATTATATTATAACCTTTCTGAATATTTACTGCCAAAGGATACTAGAATAATCAAACAGATAAAATTATCGCACCGCGAAATCGATGAGATATGTTTGCTATAAGAACAGAGTTCTCTCCCTTAGCTTCTTGAAACAAGTTTAGTGCTGGAAGCGCGGATTGGCCGGTTGTCACAGAATCAACGAATAGGAAAACATGTTTCTTGTTTCCCCAATTTCAAACCAAAATGGCGCGATTCCCTCATCGGTCGGTCTGCTGCTATGACTGAGCTTAATTTTACTCTTATTTTAGTCAATGTTGAATGTGCAACTGGCAAGGATGCAGATTCTGACTATGACTCTGACTTTTCAGATCTTCATGGCGATGTTGATGACTTGTCTGAAGACTAGTTCTCTCCTGTTGTAACTGTAGATGATTCCACTAGGAGAGATTTAACAGTCCAAGCTCTGTGTCGCATATAAATGATAGCTTAAAATAAAACAAAACCAGTTTAAGTCTTGAAATGGTGTTTTATTTATATTTGGAGGACAGGCTAGATTTTTGGCAGGACTGGTAAAAAATTTGGCCAGCCAGTCCTGTGGACAGGCTGAGATTTTCTACATCTTTCCTACACTGGTATAGCTTTATTATGTTCTTCAATGATGAAATGGTGGCTGTTCGTATTAAAATGTGCAGTAAATACTAAAATAGTATGGGGATGTGAAATTAAATCACTAGTTTCAACACGAGCTCAATATTCAGAAAAGACACACACACAATGTTGTTTGAGATTTGTACCCTGGTTTGAATAAAAGTTGGTTGGTTTAAAGACCAGTTTACTGAGATAGCATATGCATTAAATTGATTAAATGATATCATCATCAACTTTCCACTGAAAGCAAGTTTGTTTTGATTGTCTTGCTGTTAAGTTTATTGAAGGAACAACACAAAGAATAGATATCCTATATTTTGTAATTCCTGAATGGTGAATTTTAATTGGTGAATGATGCACTCCATACAGGTTGAAGAGAAATAATATATAAATTTTGTTGTCTATCTATCTAATCATTCCGTTACTCTTCATCATACCAGATTGTCAGTGCCACATTAAGAAGCTTCTACAGGTTGAGACCGCCTCGAGGGTGTGTAGTGGTTAGAGCGTCTGCCCAGAGAGCGGAAGGTCGCTGAGTTAGATCCCGACCGCGTCATACCAAAAAGGCGTTAAAATATGGTACTTGTTGGTCTCCTGCCTGCGGCATTAGTGGGTCTGAGTGGGTATTCATGCTTCACTGCGGCATGGTATCTCAGTGGGCTAGCACTATAAAACCAGCTTCAGTCTGGGCTAGTACAAAGCAACGTACATTACACATTGCATGCATGCGTCGTCATATGGCGAATATATTCTCAAGCCGCGACATTAAACCCAATTTCACCTCACCTCTACAGGTTGACTGACATCACCCGCTTGTCTGGTCTTTGTTTGATGTCATCGGCTGAACAATAATCATATCAGACATGTAGCGAAAGGGAAGACATTTGGTTTTCTGCTCCACACATTTCAGCTGTATAACTGGCATTATATATCCTTTTGAGTTCAGTGTTATGCCATCTAGACTGTACACATACCAGCTTTATAACTAGACTTCCTATCCTTTTGAGGCAAAGTATTATGTCATCTAAACTGCACACATTCCAGCTTTAACTAGACTATATCCTTTTTTTGAGCAAAGTATTATGCCATCTAGACTCTACACATTCCAGCTTTATAACTGGACTATATTCTTTTAGCGAAAGTATTATACCATCTCGACTGCACACATTCCAGCTTTATAACTGGACTATATCCTTTTGAGCAAAGTATTAGGCCATCTAGGACTGCACACATTCCAGCTTTATAACTGGACTATATCCTTTTAGCCAAGTATTAGGCCATCTCGACTGCACACACATTCCAGCTTTATAACTGGACTATATTCTTTTAGCAGAAGTATTATACCATCTAGACTGTTGTCATTCCAGCTTTATAACTGGACTATATCCTTTTGAGCAAGAGTATTATACCATCTCGACTGCACACATTCCAGCTTTATAACTAGACTATATCCTTTTGAGCAAAGTATTATACCATCCTCGACTGCACACATTCCAGCTTTATAACTAGACTATATCCTTTTTAGCAAAGTATTAGGGCCATCTCGACTGCACACATTCCAGCTTTATAACTAGTACTATATATGCTATTTATGTTCCCCAGCTAACTTCATTATTGGAATACAGGATCTGAAAGTGTTCAGACTTTTCAGCTATAACTTATCAGTAAATCCTAAGTTTGTAACAGACTCAAAGCAGGCCCTGATCCCTCCGACAAAGCAGCTAGTGAACCGTGCTTTGTCCATATTTTACAGACCTGTAGCTGATCTCTCAATATCAGGTTATGTGGACACATTAGTCTCGCCATGTTTGTCAGGAACTGTATTGTGTTTGGTCCACGTCAGAACCCTTACCTGTAGGGTGGCATTGTTTTGACAGTTGTTGGAGGTATGGATGCATGCATTAGCTAGAAGTAAATTTAGTTGAAGTGACACAGCAAGGTAATGGTTAACTGACAGTACAGTGTTACTTACAGTAATCATGTGTTTGTTAATTCTTGTACACCAAACACTATTTGACATGTTGTGGTACTTAAAACCAATTGTGAATCTGTGTTGACAATAGTGCCTTTTCAACATTGTAAACAGTATCTTTCTAAGCAGGGATTTAGATAAATTAAAGTTACCTTGCTTGCAGGCATATAGATGAAAAAGTCTTTCCAACGATTTGTATTTTATTGATCTCAAGTATTTTGCTATTTTATTTGTGACACTGCTTTTATTGCAATAATGTAAAATTAAACATTAAACATCATAGTTTAATGACCCTGCTGGGGTGGTAGGAGGTAGCCTAGTGGTTAAAGAAGCGTTTGGTTGTCCTTGCTTGAAGAGCCCGGTTTTGATTCTCCACATGGGTACAATGTGGTGAAGCCCATTTCTGGTAGGTGTTCCCCATCATGATATTTCCTGGAATATTGCTGCTGGCGTAAAAGCATGCTCGGCCTCACTTGCTCACTTATTGAATTTCCTGCTGTTAGTGAAATACATGCTTGACCTTGACTATACCATCTCATTGCTTATAACTATCTTGTCAAAAGATTGGGGAAATAATGAAATACAGTTTAGCAATATTTTGCTTGCGCGGTGTTGTGCAGGTCCAAATAATTCTTGAAAAAAATTTTGTTATATTGACCATCATAGGTGGACATGATTTACTGAAAACTCGTTTTATTGTTTAAGTACCAAATAATACTACATGGGCAATAGGTATTGGTGTCACTCACTCCATTCACCTTCATTATTACTAAAGTTGTGTTAATGAAAAGAAGGAATAAAGCAACGATCTGTTATAACAGTGAATAAGTGAAGGAGTGAGTTAAATTTTACATGGCATCTGCAATATTTTAGCCACACAGAGATGTAATCTTGTTCAAATCTTTTATATGGATAAGAGCCAAACAGATGTCAGCTTTTCTGAAAAAAAACTGGAATGCCCACATAGAACACAAATATTTGTACATGGAACTCTGATATTGGAGTCGACGCCATGACACTAAAAATGACAGGGTGTATGGAATATCCACTTTTATTACCTACGAGGGAGAAAATGTTGGGGTTCATACTTTTCATACGATGCCCTAGGGCAGAATATCACTTTGTCTTGGTGAAGTGACGTCATGAACAATGCTATGGCGATCACATTTTTTCTAATGACGTTGCGTTCTACATGTGAGGTAGTAGATCTGCCACTATGTTTGAAAGTAGATTTAGGTCTATTTACCTCAATTGACAACTTTGGTAATAAACAGAATATTGTATTATCCATATCATACTATATTTTACGACACTCGATACCTAAATATCGGTATATCCCTCGCTCTCACTTATCTTTTTTATTTTGAGATACCAAGATTTAAGATGCCTTGTGCACTGATTGGCTGATTAAAGAAAATTCAGTGGCCATGGCGCCCTATGCGTTGTCAGATCTGTATGCAGAGATATGTGAGAATGAAAGATTGATCAATATGAGATTGACAGTGATGAGGATAGATTAATCCAGTCTGTGCTAAATGCTTAAAATTTACCAGTACTAAAATGTCTCGATGGATCATGTTCAGGAGATTTTTAACTCTATTTTGGCAATATATTTGCTGAGTTTATAAACCTAACAGAATGTGACTATGCTTGGGCTCAGAACTGAAGTGGCTGTCATTTGAAAGATGGAATTTATTTAAACTGCAAGGAGTAAATATCACAAAATACAAAAAAACTTGACAATAAAATAACTTATCATTTATCGTAGTGTATGAACTTTGTGGTCAGTTATGAAAGTTGAACTGTCGTCTTGATCATGGAAATTGAAATCTGTTGGTGCTATACAAATAATATGAATACATATTCAAAGCTCAATTTACAATGCCTGTAACATGTTTTACAAGATTCTCCTCAATCGATGCCATCTTTCTGTAAGTGTTTTGTACATTGTCCACGTGTAGGTCGCAGTATTGATCATATCAAAAGTCTTTGTCAGTATATACGACTAGTAAACCACGATCCAACAAAGATGATAACAAATACCTGTGTGTGCATTTAGAGACTACTGGCCTGAACACTTAGCATAACTTTAGTAGAAGTTAGTGTTATTATACAAGTTATTATAAAGTATATTTGACTTTGGCTTTGTGACTGTGTAAGCTGGTATGCAATGACTGAAAACAAACAGGTCACAAACTGGAAGTGCAAAGTGTACTTGGAAATGCCAGCTCAATACAACTGTGTTGATGTACATTGTATACAACCATTGTTTGGACTATATAGTGTATACAGTTGTCTTTAAACACATGATGTAAAACTATTCTTGACATATATGGTGTACAGCTGTGTTTGACAAAGTTTTACACTGTACAACTACATGTATGTTTGACATATACTGTACAACAGTGTTTGACATACTGTACAACAGTGTTTGACATACACTGCGCAACAAACAGTGTTTGCGACATACAGTGTGTAACTATGTTTGACATATACTGTAGCAACAGTGTTTGACATACAGTGTGTAACTATGTTTGACATACTGTACAACAGTGTTTGACATATAGTGTATAACTATGTTTGACATATACTGTACAACTGTTTGACATATAGTGTGTTACTATGTTTGACATATACTGTACATCTGTGTTTGACATATACTGTACAACTGTTTATGACATATACTGTACAACTGTGTTTGACATATACTGCCACAACAGTGTTTGACATAGTGTGTAACTATGTTTGACATATACTGTACAACTGTGTTTGACATACTGTACAACAGTGTTTGACATGTAGTGTGTAACTATGTTTGACATATACTGTACAACAGTGTTTTGACATACAGTGTATACCTATGTTTGACATGTAGTGATGTACTGTACAACTATGTTTGACATACGGTGCATAACTGTGTTTTTGACATATGGTGTACAACTATGTTTGACAGTGGTGTATAACTGTGTTTGACATATGGTATACCACTGTGATGATCCTTGGCACCTTGTGTACTGGACATATCAGGTCACACACCATGGAAATGTTTATACACCTGCTAAGTCCTAGCCAAACAGCATTATCTGGAACAGACCACTGAGCGCCGCACTATGTGTGAAAGTATCTACAGCCTGGTTTGATATGGAATTACACACCCCGCTAGACTGGGGGCAGGTTTGTGGAGCTGATAGTCCACTTCATAATAACTGGTGTTCTCTATCACATGAGCATTGTAGAATGTTGAAATGTATGCTCACCTGAAAAAGGTGGTAAAATTAATCATTAAAATTCCCGACTACATTATTTTTTGTTCATTTTGTCAGTGCAGTGCAATTTTTTCTTTTGTTTATTATTTATTTCTGAAAAAAACAATAATGTTATTGAGTAATTGTCTGTGAGTAAAAGCAAATATTCCTTCTTTTCTTTCTACTACCTCACTTTCCCCACGAAGCGTGGATTCTGAGGCCGACTAAGTACCCAGTGTTTGATGTCTGTCTTGTTGTTACGTCCTTATTAAATATGTTCATAAGGGCATGCTACCATTAGCCTTCACACAGGGATTCAAACCCGGGTCTTGGTGAGATAAGTCTATACCCACTATACTACCCACTGTGCCGGGTACCAACATCTTTGTGAGGACTTGTCAAAGGATGTATGTTGTGACCAAGGACATACCCGCCTCCACATGGTGTAGTGGTTAGAGTTGCCTGTCTGGAAAGCGAGGAAGGTCGTGGGTTAGATCCCGGCAGGTGGTCCTTACAAAAGCGTTAAAATATATGGTACTTTGTTGGTCCCTGCCTGGCTCTCATCCAGCAGTGGAGTACAAACAAGGACTGGTCGGGTCAGTCGAGTATAATGAGTGGGGGTATCCATGCTTAACTGTGGCATGATATCTGGTGCGAGTTAGCGCCAGCGAAACCAGCTGGAAGTCTCACGCTAGTAAGGGCGGACATGCATACAGCTCATGCGTCCATATGAGGCTAAAATATTCTTAAGTAAGACTTTAAAGCCCCATTTCACCTCACCTCGCAAGGACGTGTGTTACAGTGACACTTGTCATTCATGCGTTGATCTAATTCCTGGTTTGTATGTCTTTACAGTTCCCCATTATATATGGCTTCATGTTGCTGGCAGTTCATTGAATTTCGAACCACTTCACCTGCGTCCGACTCTTGTTGCTTATTCCACAAACTGGAAAGATCTCCAAGTGAATGTTTTTTGTACCCTGTCTCAAGTATACTTTTGATCTGGTTTTAACTCTGCGTGTCTGTCTCGATTTGTAAGTAGGTTTATGGCCGTGATTCTACCACCAGGATCATTTGATGATTTAGTGATCTTTCTTAACTTAAGCCATGTTGTGGTTCACTAAATGCATAAATTTTGTGATATTGTTTCCTTACGGGCTTCGAGTGCTAAAGGTTGTTCTTGCACGTGGCAGAACCCAGCCCATAAATACCATATACTGGTTTAATGGACAACACATAGAAGTGTAAATGCCATGTAGAATGTCAGGTTCCACCTGTGGTATATCATATTCAATTGAGTAAGGTGAGGTGAGTTTTATTCCTTTTGGCACTATTTCCGGCAATATCCATAAGGGGACACCAGACATTGGCTTTACACATTTTGTACCCATGTAGAAGGGTGCTATAAATTAGTGTTTAGAATCAGGTTAAAATCTCATTATTGGTGATTAGTTTCGTTACAGCCCGATCCAATCATGCCGATAATTAGTTAGTCGTCATGTTAGTTTATCATTTTATGTTTTGTTTTGTTAATGCTTAAAAAATGGAAATAAAGAAAAAACATTTAGTTCTTCTGTTGTATCTTGCGCCAAACTGCACAAAATGCATTTGCAAATAGAGGATGACTAGTAAAGTTAGGAACATAAATTTCCTGGATCTTTAAGATAAATCAATCATGACTTAGGAACGAGCTTGTAGTGCTTATGAAAAGTAACAGTAACGAATAAAGGCCATTTTGAAAAAATATTGTTAATGCAAACAGAAGTGTTCCTCAAAATGTTTATGTTTCGATTATGAGAAAATATGATTGATTGCTTAGCCGTCATTTTGGCACTGCAGCCAAATATTATAGCGTCATTACATTATTACATTCGCTTTAAACCACTACTGCACTGCCCCAAGTCCTGTTCAGAGTTTCAGTATAATGGTTGACAATATGGATTACTCCTACCACCCACTTGCAGACAGAACCTAAACAGTCATGTTCTTCTTCTCAAGTGACAAATTGGATTTACTGAAGCCGACGGTGCACTTTCTGTAATAATGGTTCGGGTCCAAACAATATGGATTAACCTCACACCCATGGCAGACAAGAACCAAAACAGTCATAATTTCTTCTCAAGAGGTGACAAGTGGATTTACTGAAGCCAAATCGTGCACTCCTTTCTGTAATAATGGTTAGTCCAAACAGTTTATTGCATAATATTTATGTGAGGTCAAGTGAAGTTTTCAAGTGCAATTTGTACTTTGCATATATACTATTCAGCGGCCATGCATATCCATAGGGATAAGATATGTCACTCTATTTTAACACTTTTGACATAGTATGAGAATCAGTTTCGTGACATCTCGTGGGAAGATACCCTGTCAAAAGTGGGGTGTGTTTTGTATGTTTGTCCTGTGCATAGAGCTCAAGGTCACGAAATCAAGTTGAAGTTAAACTAGCGTTAAGCAGCGGAGAATCCTTGGATTGGTGACCGTGTTTGGCATCCTGACTCATGAGAGTTTCTAGGACTTCAGTCCTACCCCACAACAAAGCACATCACGATCCATGAGGGTCTTACCTTAGGCAGTGAGTTTGTTAAACTTTGGCTTCTGTTCACCCAGCAGAAATGGGTACCTGAATTGGGACAAAGTCATGTGATTATTAACCTTCTAAGCCTCTACAGACCAATATTGGTTTACATCGAGGTAAAAGAAATTATCCACAACCACGCGTTTCTCGCGGGGTATTAAATGGACTCCGTCCATCCGTTCATTGCACATTTGTCTTTCGAGCAGAACTCTAAAACCTTTCACTATTTCTTCACCAAACTCTAAGCACATACATGGATCTGGTGGTGTACTGGTGCCTTTTGGTAGTTTTGAATTCTGAATAAAATATTTTTGTCATTTCCATGGCAACAAGTTTGACTTAGACTGAAATTGGTGATAGTGCTTCCTTTCTGGGAGCAGAACTTTTCAAAACCTTCAATACTCTCCTTCCACTTTTCTATATACACACCTAAATATATTTGACATAATCATAACTCATAGACATAATCATGAAGAGCATTTTTGCCATTGTGGGGGATATTGATGACTTTGTCTTCTTTATTTGTCAGCTTGTTATTAAGCTATAATTATTCACCAAGTGAATGGAGTTAAGCATTATAAATGCACATTATTATTATTATCAGTGGCATAGAATATTTGGATTAGTCAACCCTGGCATAAGTTCAAATACCAGCATGGACAACCGACAACCAACAACCTCACTGTGCTCAAGGACCGCTGAAAACAACCTTATATCTACAAGCAAGTGTGTTGAATAATCTGTGATCTGGAGTAGCCATATTATATTCAGCTATATTCATGGCACGCCAGGTAACAACATGTATTACAAGCTGCAGACTATTGAGGCTTAAAAGCATAATCATATCGGCAGTTTTGATGAAATAGTTATATACTGTTCAATATGTTTGGTGAGACTGTTCAGAATTTCAATCAATTTGCTCCTGTATGCTGTAGTATTCATTGCCAATCAGAAGAAAATATCAGATTAACGTCTTCATTATCAGCTTACGAGTGCTGTATTTATTCCTACTAGTACATTGCAGGTGTAGAAGTTAAAGATAATTATTATTTCCGACTTAGGATCTATGTTTTGTACACAGTATTTTCCTGAGCCACTGATGTCCTTCAGAAACAGTTATACTATAAAAATAGAATAGAATAGAATAGGAATAATGCTTACAATGCCTTTTCAGGAATTTGTGTTACATCAGCGGAGCTACTGACACATTAGAGATCTACCAGAAACATATTTACATAAATTCTTTGGTTAGGTATCTTAACATTTAAAATGGTACTTGGAATAAAAAGGATGTACAGGCTTTCTTAGTTTCACAGTTGGAACTTTGTAGCGGCAGCCCTGAAGGGAGGAGGTTGTATTCCGAATTTAGAAGTAGTGAATGCGGTCAGATATGAGATTTTTGACAGCTTGATTCACAATTTGCAGCTCATATATTGATGATAAACATTCAAATCCTGAGCTCCAGCGATTTTACTTGCAGTGTTAACAATTTTTGTCTATTTTAGATTTGAGATGAATAGAGAGACCGATTACCAACAATGGAAGGAAAATGTTAAAATACTCTGAATAAATGCTACATAAAAGGTGACATCACAGATGGGTTAACATTAAAAGATCTCAGTTTTGCGCATGAGATGAAGAGCGTTGACACTTTTTGTATAGGGCTTCAGTGTTAGAGTTCCAGTTCAGCTTAGAGTCAATGAAGGTTCCTAGATACTTATACTGATACTATCCTTCAATCCCTGCTTATTATTAATGTTTCATGTGTAGTAAACAATCAGAACACAGGCTGTGGAGACCGTCATTCTAATTTGAATACTGTTGCTGAAGGTTTTGCTGCACAAACCCGGATCATATATATGCTGATAATATACAAAATTGCAATTTTGCTCAAAACTTTATATCATGCAAAGTGGTGAGATATTATGAACGAGTGTAGAATTATACACAAGAAGATAAAAGACTGCTTTTAGGTTGCTCTACCAACATGGGCAGTGATCTTCAATGACTGTTTCAACCTGAGAGGCAGTTTGTAGACTTTGACATGGTACATATAGTCCCAGAAATACAGTTATCATATTTCCTGATATGCAAGATATATTAAAAAATCCAAATGGAGCCCACACAATGGAGCCCACACAATATTTAAATTCTGATGCAATCTAGACTTGTCAAATCATTCCTAGACTTAAACTTAGTAGGACTCCAATTTACTTTATTATTGGTAAACATTCCCTCTGGGTTGTGGTAGCCATTTCCTCCGCTTTGTGGTGTATTATAGGCTATCCCTAGTATACTATTAGAATTTTTAATTAACTACCTTGGTAATGCCCGATGAGAACCAGCAGTTACATCCCTTAATGCACTCTCTTGAAAGTCCGCCATCTTGAAGATTCATATTTTTCCTCTGTATCCACCGCGTGTGAACCTGTTGGACTATCGTTAGGAAAATTTTCACAAGAGATTTCTTTTCAAGTGTGTCAGAACTTAAGGAGACAGACTAGGCATTTTTTCAAGTTCTCATTAGTAAATGTTTACATATTTCTAGAGTGTTTGACAGTGTTGACAATCAGTAAGTGATAAACATGGCGTTATTGAGTACTTGACGTATTCAGATATGATTAGAGGTTTCAAATGTCAATGTAAATTAAATAGCATTCGTCCTGTGTGTCACTCAGCAGCTGTTAGTATACAATGTGCAATGCTAGAGAATCACAAGTCTTGATTATCACATGAGAAAAACAGATTATGTTAAATGTTAAAAGCAAAATAGTCATTTAATTTTTTATGAATGGATTACTGACTAATAGTGATAGAACCAGGTGTCATCACTAAATGGATGACCCTAAATGGATGACCTCCTAATACATGTACCAAGTCAGCTTAATCTAATTAACAAGGAAAGATAATTTTGTAACTTGACACCTTAGATATTGTAGGACTTCTGTACTGCTTTAACAATGAAGCACATGGTCTCACCTTAGGCAGGTGAGTTTGTTCAAAATTGCCTCTGTTCATCTAGAAAAAATGGGTACATGGTGGGATAAGTCATGTGACTATTAACCTTCTGCCCCTCACAGTTTGGGTTATCCAGGGTAATAATGTCCATTATGTTATGTGCTTTGAGTATGGTCATGCAGCGTGCAAGTCCAGCATTATATAAATGGCTCTCTATTGTGATTATTGTTATACACCAAGTATGGTAATCATTTTTTTTTTATATAAATGCGTTTCAAATTTTTCTGCGGAAAAGGAAAATAGGGGCAGTGGGGGTAACCTAGTGGTTAAAGCATCTACTTGTCAAGCTGAAGATCGGGTTAGCTTCACACATGGTTGCAAAGGGTGAAGCCAATTTCTGAGTGTCCCGCCATGATATTGCTGGAATAATGATAAAAGCAGCATAAAACTAAACTCACTCACTCTGCTGAGAATATATTAGAAGTATTCAGACTTAATTATTGTCAGGAGTTTTAGAAGAGGCATAGCTCTTTGATCTTTTATCACATTGACTATGTGTCTCTTAAATGCAGATTTTTGCTGTATAGTATTAACACATTTCCATGAAAAGCGGTATCAACTTTTCAAAGGACAGAGTCCATGTCATTACCAAAATCCTCGACTGAATCTCAACACGTTTAGGAGACAATCAATATCCTAGAAACTGTACTGATCTGTAAGTAGCTGAAAATCTTGTGTCTTTTTATGGATCTTTGTATGTTTTAACTTATCTATACAAAATTCCCATATTTGTTTTACAAAAAGTGATATTTGAGTTTACAGTTTTTTTCTTGGAAGCATTATAAATGAAATAGGAAGTATGTTTATTTAAATAGCATTTTAGTGTCCGGTTATTCTATTTGGTAGCAATCACTGAATGGAAAATAAAGTTCACTCATTTACATTAATTGCTAATATTATGACCCAGTCAGTCCAATATTTACATATGCATGATGTGCTAACACATCAATGTTAGTTTCGATGTTGGCATGTCTTGAAGAAAGACATCAATACTCCTATAAATGCCAATTAGTTTTCTCTGGTTAATGACAAAGCACTGGGTGACAGTCCATTGTATGCGTCTATGACAACGACTAGCTACATTAAGGTAGTCAGGGACATCGGACACAGCCAGCCTTAGCGTGAGCCTCTCACACACACAGTCACTATGCTGCTGTGGACACCTCCTTGTTCAATGGCCGGCTGGCACCCTGGCGAAGTCAAGGTGGATGTGATTTAGATAGTCGTTGAGTTCAGGAAAGACACGGCCATGTGTGGAAAACCTTCTCTGCTACCTGTTTTGGTGTTTATTGTCATGGAGCAGTGTTAAACATACTTGAAGACAACATGACATTCAGGTAGGTTGTCACACAGGTACTGAAATTGTCACCTCTCTTCCAAGAGGTATTTCCTACGTTTTGTAGCTTCAATGATTACAACTTTTCTAGGAGTAATTTATAAAGCGTTATTGTGAGTTTGTCATATACATGTCCCTATTTTAATATTTAAGTTATCACCCCTTAATCAAATTGGTATTTCTACATTTTATAGTTTTATTGATATGTTCTTTCTAGATGTAATATTATTAGGACTGCTAAGCGGTGGACTTGTAATGAACCAGTTTCTTTAGTTTAAGATAATATTCAAGGTTTGTCTACACTTAATCCAAGTGGTATTTCTATATTATGTGGCTTTGATACATCCTTTCCACAGGTGTGATATATTAGCATTGTATAAAATAAAGGCCGGTCCATTCCAGGGCAGGGCCGTTGATCGTTCCAGTCCCATTCCATTCCATTCGGGTCTTCCATTTCCCTATTCCATTTCCTTCAATGTTGTGAATGAATGCCTCTTCATTCCGGGTCAGTCATCATTTTCCTTTCCTTTCCGGTGGTCTTTCCTTCCCATTTTTTTCCTTCATTCCATTCCATTCCGTCATCATCCATTCCTTCCATTCCATTCATTAAAGATCCTTCGGCTCCGTCCGACCATCCATTCAATTATCCTTCATTCCTTCATGTCCATTCCGTCCGGCTCAGGTCTCCATTCATCCTCCGATCCATTCAATATTTTGTTCCACCTCCGGCCAGCCGGTCACCAGTCAGGGCGGGGTCGGTGTGCACTCAGGGGTCTTCGTTCGATTATGAATCCGTATTCCATTCCGTCCATCCTCCGTTTGTCCATCCCTTCACTCCATTTTTTTTTTTGTCCTCTTTGTTCGATCATCAGACTTGTCCATTTGTCATTCCATCGTGTCAATTCATGTTCCTTCCAGTTTCAGTTCATCGATCAATCCGTTCATTTATGGTCCATGGTCGGTCCGGCCATCCGGTCGGTCCGGTGTTGTCCATTGTCCATTGTGAACAGACGGGTGTTTCCTCGGTGTCCATCCGTTTCGGTGTTCCAGTCTGTGTTTGTGTTTATCCGTCGGTGTCCATGTTCTTTTCCGTTGTGGTGGGGCTGGGCTCGATGGTCTCCATTCCGTTCCATTCCTGTCCATTTATTCCTTCCATTCCTGTGAATGTCATTCCATGTTTCGGCTCCACCTTCCACCGGTGTCCTGTTTCCATCCATTCATGGTTTCCATTTCCTTTTCCGGTCTTCATATTGGCCAGCCTCCGTCCATTCTGGAAAGGTCTGGGAGTCGTCGGACTCCGGTTCCATTTCATCGTTATTCGATTCCTTCCTTCCGTTGATTCCGTTCGTTCGGGTCGGGATCCATGCCAGTGTTCCGTTCCATCCATTCTTCGTCTTCCATTCCGCATTTCCGTTATAGATCCGTTCAATCTTTTATTTTCCGTTTCTTCACTCCGGGTCTGGGATCCGGGTCATGGGGTCATGGAGTCTTTCGTTCAGTTCGTTCAGATGTCCTCCGGACTTTTCTTCCATTGTGTCCGGGCATCCATTCCTTCTTCATTCCTTTCCTTCATTTCCTTCCTTCCTTTTCCTTGGCTGGGTCGTTTCCGGTCGTTTGGATTCCATTTCGGTTTTTTTTTCGTTATTTTTCCGGCCCTCGTTGGATTCCACGTTCGGTATGAGATCCATGCCGAGATCCGGGATTCGGTCGTTTTTCGTTCGGCTTCCGGTCGATCCTGGGCTCCGGGCTCAATGTCGTCAGGTCTGGTCTTTTCGGTCCTCCGTGGTGTTCAGTCGGTCAGGTCGTCGTATGGGCTATCGTTCGTTCTCCGTGTTCGTTTTCGGTCCGTTCATCGATCGTTTCGGTCTCCATCCTCGTCCAGGCCATCATGCCTTTCCTGGGTCCGTCATTCTTCCATGCATGGGCTGGTCATGGGCCGGATCGTCAGCTCTTCGGATCGGGATTGGATTAATCCGGATCCGTATCCAGTTTTTCCGTATGGTTGTTCGTCAGATCCATTCC